>NW_008352270.1:4939026-4955756 GCF_000622305.1 Nannospalax galili | reverse complement strand
TTTTTCTTTCTTTCTTTCTTTTTCTTTCTTTCTTTCTTTCTTTCTTTCTTTCTTTCTTTCTTTCTTTTCTTCTTTCTCTCTCTCTCTCTCTCTTTCTTTTTTGGTTTGATATATGGCAGAAAATATACAATCCTTGTCTTTCTGTGTCTGTGTTATTACACTTAGCCTGGTATCCTCCAAACCCACCCATTTTCCTATAGGTAACAGGATTTCCTTCTTCTTTATGGCTGAATCTTACTCCACTGATAAGTGTACTCCATTTTCTTTATCCATCCATCCACTGGCAGGCATCTAGGCGGTAAATATGGCTAATCATATTTGTTTTAAATTGTTCTTTCCCAGAAGAGGTATTTTATATCCATTAAATACAAAATTGTATGTTTCCTCCTGTCATTTTGATTTAGTGTTTCTTAAAGATCAAAAATAAAACAAAAGAAACTTGATTTTGTTCCCAAATGTGGCCATGCTTTAAAAACAGGTATAAGTCTTAGTAATCATCTTAGTAAAAACCTTTTGCCCTGCTTTAGTTAATAAACTCAACACTGTCTAATGAAAAAGAAAAGGGTCAAGAAACAAGAAGTTAATATTTAAGAATACATATTAGGTGTTGCCTGGTTATTTGAATAAGTGGGAGTAAGCTTTACTTGGTTACCCAATTACTTGACCGTTCCAGTGTGACAGGATGGTGGGGCGAGGCACTCACTTGAGACCCACATGCTGTCACTAGCCACATATCTCAGATGATGTACGAAAGTGCCGCCTCTTTGCTACCACAGTGTGGTACTTCCATAGCATGGAAAGCCAGCTCTCTCCTCCAGGGGCTGCCTCCAGGAAATTGTACATTTTTTTTTCCCTCTCAGCAGAACTCCTCTTACAGAATAAAAATGTTCCAAATAATGGAAACTATCATGGAGGTTCCTTAAACTTAAAAATTGAACTTCTATGCAATCCAGATATACTTCTTGTTTATACACAGAAGAATCAATATTAATTCACTGTAGAGATATTTGTAAGCCCATGCTCATTGCTGCACATTCACAACAGCTAGGTTATAGAATCAGCCTAAGTATCCATCAAAAATGACGAGGTAGGGACTAGTGAGATGGGTCGGCAATTAATAGTAGCGACTGCTCTTGTAGACGTCCAGATTCAGTTCCCAACACCCACATGCCAGCTAACTCCAGTTCCAGGGTATCTGATACCCTCTTCTGGACTTTGTGGGCATTGCAAGCATGGATACGCTTACATTCAATCCAAACACTCATACACATAAAATAAATTAATGAATTAGTAAGTTTTTAATGATAAGGACAGTGTGATGCACAGCACACAATGGAGTATTAGTCTGTCATAAAGAAGAATGAAATTATGTTGTTTTCAAGAAAATGGATGCACAGGTTCTTTAATATTTCTGATCCCAAATTTTAAAATACCTAAGAATGGCCAAGCATGATGGCACATCACTGTAATCCTAGGACTTGGCAGGCTGAGGCAGGGAAGTCGTGTGAGCTTGAGTCCTGCCTGGGACACACAGCAAGATCCAAACACTGAGGGCTGACATCATGAGCTGTAATTGTCAAAGCTTCATATCAGGCATCAGTCTAAATCTTTCCTATCAAAATGTTGTATAAGATGAAAGTTCAAGTCCACAGATTCCTGACCACATTGTTTCAGGCAGTGTGGACACAGGAGAAGACATCCCAGGGAAGAGAAAGGCCACAAAGAAGGTAACAAACAAGACAATTAGAGTCGGAGAACAATGTAAGAACAGTCTGTTGAGGGCCTTGGGGGTTCCTGTTGGGGGGAGTCAAGGACAGCCCCTTTGACAAGAAGCTATGACCAGATACCTCAATAAGATACAAAACTGACTTAGCCAGAGCTTGCAGGGTTTTCAAAGATCAGGCAAAAGACTGGGTTTTATTCAAAGTAGCATTGTACTTGAAATCATGGTGCATTTTAGGTAAGAAGGTGTACTGTGATGTCATATTGGGCATGGTGGTGCGTGACTGTAATCACAGCACTTGGGAGGCTGGGGGTGGATGTTGCAGCCTGGGCTATACAGCAAGACCTCAAATAACCATTATCAGGCTTTCAGTGGTGAATGACTAAGGAAATTTAAGAGGACAACATAGACCAGTTAGAAAGCTGTTACACATCTGAGAGGTCCACTAGAGTGGCAGCAATGATCCTAAAAATGCCTCAGAAATCCATGGAGGAGGTAAATTCATGTCTCGACACACGATTTTGGAAGACCCCAAAGGGTGCCTGTTGTCCAGGGACTTTGCCCTTAACAGCACTTGACCTCTTTCTTCTTCACCATAAAATTACTTCCTCCATGTGCCTTCCAGCCACTTACGTGCTGAGAGTTTGTGTCTCACAATGGATTTCCAGCCTCAGAATGCTGTTGATGCTAAACTGGTGTCTCTGCCCTGGGACCCTGAGGTTTTTCTCATTCCACAACAGGGAGGCGCAGCAGAGTCTGCGGGCAGCTGGGGGCTCAGGAAATCCTGCTCTCTGTGGGTCTCAGTGTCTTCCTCTTGGGCTAAACCTGGATTGGAGTTTTTTTAACGGCGCAGTTCTGCCATTTTGCACGCCTCATGCACAGATCTGTACTTTGTTCTCAGCCTAGACCTTCCTAATGCTGAAATCACGTCACTCAGAATTTACACGTTCCCTGAAATAAAATCCCTGACACATAGAAACCAGCAAAGGCCATCTGACACTCTGACATGCAGAAATTGGCAAAGGCCATGTAATTGTGACAGCGTTTCATGGTGTACAGTTTGGTTGAGCACATCATTTCTGCAGGTATGCATATGTACCGTATAAAGGGCTCACTGTTAGCCTTAGTGCTTTCATTTTATTAATACTAAAATAAATCTCTAGTCACTTTCGGCTGATATTTAAATTAGCTTCTGGTAAAGCATACACAGAAATGGATTTCCCTATGACATTTTCATATGTATCAACGTGCTTTGTTCTTTTTAGCCCCACATGTAGCTCTCCATTGTTCCCCTTTCCCACCTTGCTGGTCCTCTTCCTCCCACCAAATTGTTCCCCGTTCTGTTTTCAAATGTATTATTTGCCTTTTTTATTTTGCGCAATGATCTCCAGCTCCACCTGTTTTCCTGTGAATGTTATAAGTTCATTTTCCTTTGCAGATAAATAAAATTCAATTGTGTATGTGCACCAATTTTTTTCTTTTTTATACTTTTTTGTTAATTAAGTTAGTTCTTGGACAATTTCATGGCTGTATATAATATACCCTGGCTACTCTCTCCTCCCACCCTCTCTTTTCTCCCTCCCACTCCATTGTCACCCCTCCATCTCTACCTGTCTACCAGATTCATGACTTTTGGTTTGCTTTTGTGACTGACTTAATTTAAGCAGGCTCACCTGTGTGACTAGTCATTTTTGTTTTCTGTTCTTTAGGTTCTGAGCCTTCTAAGTTTTGTTTTGTTTTTTTTTAAAAAGCCCTCCCTGTCACTCCATGTCTAGAATGTTCTAATGACAGGTGGGTGTTGATGGGCTATGGAAGTCAATCTTTCTGTGTTCAGTGGGTCAAGGACACTTTTGATCTGTTTGTGAACCTTCCTCAATCTTCTGAAGTTTTACTTGGGATCTAGTTTCTCTCATCCAAGAAGTTTTAACCCTGATCTTCTCTGCCTGTATTTCTCTAATAGTCTTGGTGGGGTTTTAAAGTGCTTCATAGAATCCACTCTTGTCTAGGTGCAGAGAACTCAACCTTTGGACTTCATTTTCTGCCTGCTTCCTATTGTAGGCTTTCGACACTTTTAAAAAAATGTAGAACCATCACATAATTGTTCATGTACTTCTGGGAAACTGGTCTCATGAAATCGAATCCCGCTCAGTTTCTTCTTCTCAACAGTCTTCTCTTATGGCCGGGAACCCAGCTGTGCCTTAGCAGAGAGTCAGGAACCCAGATGTGCCTTAGCAAAGAGTCAGGAATCCAGCTGTGCCTTAGCAGAGAGTCAGGAACCCAGATGTGCCTTAGCAGAGAGTCAGGAGCCCAGATGTGCCTTAGCAGAGAGTCAGGAACCCAGATGTGCCTTAGCAGAGTTGTGGCAGGCTTGGTGTGGCTTAAATGCCAGAGTTCTATTTATATCCCCGTCTTCTTAGTCACTTTGCCATCTGACAACTAAAAGTGGCACTGACAGTTATTCCAAATCATGCGCTTCCTATAGAAAGTGTGAAGAGGAAATAAAGTTAGAGTGCAAAAGCTGCTTTACTAGCTACACGATCAGCCCCTGCAGCTGAACTTACATAATATATACCTATATTTTTCCTTTTAGTTTCATTTGAGCCTCAGCTACACAGGATAGGTATTATCATAATCTTTATGCACTCTTGTCACTAGACTTGGAGAAGATACTATTCACTGTTTCACTTGCTTGTTTATCATAAGCATCTGTGAGCTCTCTTCAACACAAGAATTAATATATTGCCTCAGGAGGCAGAGGCAGAGGCAGGTGGATCTCTGTGAGTTCAAGGTCAGCCTGGTCTACATAGTGAGTTCCAGGCCAGCTGGGGCTACAGGGAAACCCTGTCTCAAAAAGACCAAAAAAAAAAAAAAAAAATGCTGGGCGTGGTGGCGCATGCCTTTAATCCCAGTACTCGGGAGGCAGATGCAGATGAATCTCTGTGAGCTCAAGGCCAGCCTGGTCTACAGAGTGAGTTCCAGCTGGGGCTACAGGGAGACCCTGCCTCAAAAAGACCAAAAAAAAAAAAAAAAAGAATTTATATATTGCAGTGACTCCCATTGACCTCTTCTTTTCCTCTGCCCATTAGACGATTGCCATGAATATTTGCCCTTTATAATTTTATGTTATATGTAATCATATATGCATATATATATACTTTAATGAGGTATATGCATATATCTATGGTACAGTCTTGATTATCTTTATTTTGTAGGAGCATCATACATTGTGAAATCGTCTGTAACTTGGTCTCTTCACCTGTACTGTTGCTGATACACTCACAGTATTGCATTTTATCATATGAATATACCATAATGTATTTATCCTTTCCTTTGTGCTAGTCACTTAGGATATTTACAGAATATTTTCTCCTTCATTTGGCTATGAAAAGGACTTCTCTGAACATTTTGAAATATGTCTTTGTGTACATACATAACAAAATTTTCTTTTGGGTATGTGCCATGAAGGGGAATTGCTGGTTTGCTGGATATGTGAATATTTAACTTGGCAATATAATTACAAGTGATGTGGAAGAGATCTCATTGACTCTCATCCTTTCTAGTGAATGATGTTTTCATCAGCCAGGGACCATATTTAATCCTCTGTGTCTACATCACCAAAAGTTCCATCTTCCCCTCTTCTTCCTGGAATAATCACACATATACCGCTATTGTCAAACAAGCAGGAAGTGTTGGGCAGGCGTGGCTCTACAGCAGCCAACCCTAGAAAGAACTGAAGCACACCCTCCACCCAGGTCAGCCCTTTTTTCCCCAGATCATGGAATTAGCTTTCATCCAAGAAAAAGAATAATATAGAAACCCATGCAAGTAGGCCACAGCCCACCACTATCTTGGACCAGATTCTGTGCTGGCAATGGAGATCCATGCTTGCTACATTGTTTGTTACCTCTCCTTTACTGAAGTTCAATTCCCAAGGAATGGTGAATTGATTTCTTGCTTCTGAATCCCGGTCTCTCTGGTCCTGAGCCACTTCCCTGACATCCATCACTTAGATTCTAGCTTGTGTGTCTTGCACAACTTTCTTTCTCTCTTTTCTTTTCTCTTTCTTTCTTTCTTTCTTTCTTTCTTTCATTTTTTTTTTTTTGAGACAGGGTCTCCCTGTAGCCCCAGCTGGCCTGGAACTCACTTTGTAGACCAGGCTGTCCTGAATCTCACAGAGATCTGCCTGCCTCTGCCTCCCGAGTGCCTGGCTACACAGCTTTCTTTCTGGGCTATTTTCTTAGTAAGTGGGTCCATTTCTAATGAATCTCTTTGGACTCATTCCCATCCTCCTGACCCTGTCATCTTCTGATTCATATCCTTCCCTGAACAGCTCTCCATTAGGGGAGGCAGTTATGATTCTACCCCTATGTAAAGGAAAACTCTCTCAAAGTATTACTGCTTCTCTTCTACATGACTCAATATTCTTATTCCTCAAAGGTTGACCAAAAGTAAGCACCAGGAAGATTTGCCAATCCCTTTGTTAGGATTATCTATTGTATAACAAACCACCCTAAAACACAGTGACCTAAAACAATGACATTATGTCTCATTTCTGAGTGGTCTATCATGTGACTGAGGCAGCAATCATCTTTAAGGTTTCATCAGGCTGACCATCCAAGATGGAGCACGCCCACAGTTGATAGCTGGAGTTAGCTGCTGGTGGGTGAGGCTCTTGGCTGAGTCAGCTACATGTGGCCTGTCCTTGTGGCTTCTCACATATGACAATCTCCAGGTCTTTACAGTTGTTATTTTATAAGCTCAATAGGTAGCATGCTTGTTGTACAAGCAGAAAGGCCTGAGTTCAAATTGCCAGCATCCAAATAAAACCAGAGTGTGGCAGTGTATGTCTGTAACCCCAATGCAGGGAGACCAAGAAGCAGGATCCCTGGAACTAGCTGGCCAGCCAGTCTAACCAATCGAAAAACTTCAGGTTCCATAAGAGACTCCATCTCAAAAAATAAGGTGGAGACAGATAGAGGAAGAAAACCAATGCTGATCTCTGACCTTTATATATGCAAAGCCATGTGCATCCACATATTCATGTGCACACATATGCATATACCACATACTCACGCAGACAAACAAATAATAAACTATTTGAGGCTTGTATGTGTATGCTTGAACCTCCTAAATATGATGTTATCTTGAAGGAGCAGACACTAAATAGAAACATACAAAGATGGGCAAAATCAAACTATATTGCTTAGGGATATATATCTAGGTGGTAAAACTGTCAAGAAACAAGAATGAGTTATCAAAAAAAATCAGAATAATGTTTGTCTGCAGGTGGGAGAGATAGTAATTGGGTAGAGGTGGGGGGTGTTAGAAGAGGCCGAAATGTTTTTTAACTGAGTATTGATTATGAGGGCTATGTGGTCATAGAGGTTTGTTTGTAGTTATTCTGTAAACCGTATGCATTTTTTTGTTCTTTCTGTTTTCAAGTCCCATCTTACTTTAAAAGAAGTAAAAATAAGAAAAGAAGGAAGGGAAAAAACCAGAGCTATTTCTGCAACTGTACCACTGAATCTTGACTTTATCTGATTGTTTTGGATTTTTTTCATTGTTGAGGAGTGAATCCAGAGTTTTCACATGCTAAGCAAAGGCTGTACCCCAGTGTTTTTAAATTTTGAGACAACACTAAGTTGTCCAGGTGAGTCTCAAACTCAAGATCCTCCTCCCTCAGCTGGAATTACAGCCTGCATGACCAGGCCAGTTACGGTGACCGACTTTGCATCTTGTCTTCTTCTGCAACGACTATAATTCAGTGTAACAAACGGACCAATATATCCATCCACAATATTGCATCAGCCAATAAAACTTCCATATGTGTATAACACCAGATAAAACAAAAAAATGGCTTTGATTCCTAGGTTGGAGCATTGAATGCGTGCTTTCTGGCAAAGAGGAATTTCCAAGTTGATGTTTACGAAGCTAGGGAAGGTAAGTTAACAGTGGGAAACGGGAGAGAGCCTCTGATTCTTCCTTCTCCTCTTCGGATTTTCTGAGTAAAAGAAGTTTCAATAAAATAAACTTAAAATATAAGAACTCTTTTCAAACCACAATCACGTATATGTAGTTGGATACTAATTTACTCTTGATGGATTTTTTTTTTTTTTGGAAGAATTAGGGTCTTTTCATCTGACTCTGGGTGCACAATTGTTCAAGTGTAACCCTTTGCTTACCCCTAGCAGCATTTCAGGAGTTGTGTATAACATGGAGTCTGTTTCCCATTTTTTTAGATATTCGAGTGGCTGAGTTTGTGCGTGGAAGAAGCATTAACTTGGCCCTTTCCTATAGAGGACGACAGGCCTTGAAGGCCATTGGCCTGGAAGATCAGGTACCTTGTTAATGCATTTTCTTTCTTTTAAAATAAAAATGTGTTTGTGGTATATATGTGTGTTCATGTATGTGTGGGGGTGCACATGCCCACGCTGGCATGCATGGATGCCAGAGAAGGACTTTGAGTGTCCTGCTCTGTCACGCTCCCCTTTCTTCCCTTAGGACAGAGACTCTTGCCAAATCTGGAGCATATTCTTGGGGATCCAAGCTCAGGATCTCCTGCCTGTGCACTGCTACATCCTGCATGGCTGAGTATTAGTGGACCCAAAGAGGGACAGTGAGGTATCTAATAATAAAATGTCACACACAGACAATTTAGTATTTAAAAAAGCCGGGGATCAGGAGGTTCCCGTACAGTAGAACAAGGAGCACTGGGTCCTCGGGGTTTTATGTGTAGGGATGGGGTCCTCTAAGCAGGCATTGAGGAACAAACACTATGCAGATTACAGGACATTCCTCTGCAGAAGCTCAGGGGACAATCAGCAAAAAACATGACCTAATTTCAAGATATAGAGATACAGAGAAAATGTTCTCATAACAGTGCAAATAAGGCAATTTTTAAAAATCTAATCTAAACATAAACAGACACTGCACTTCAGAACCCTGAGTCAGCATACATGCCCATCTGGCTCTGCCATCATGGACAATATTGGCTACTGGCGATTTTGCAGTTTTCTGCAGAGTTCAAACAGTGAAGTGGTCTCCAACAGTGAGCCAAATGCTCTTACACCCTGAGCTGTCTTCCTGGTCCAATACACGATGGTAGTACTTGTATTCTTTTCAACAACTTGATGACATTGCCTTTTTCTGGTTTGAAGCACAATTAAACACCAATAGTCCCTTCAGGAAAACCAGTTCTGCTAAGGTTTGGTAAATTCCAAATTCAACAACCAAGTGAACACTTGACACTTGAAGCCTCTGAAGGTCTTGAGGTGGGGCGTAGACATGACACTACAACAGCCCCTAAGGAGCAGTTCCCATGCTGGGCTATCCTCAGAAGGCAGATCTCTGACCAGGTCAATAGGGGGTTGGAAACAGAAGGCTTTTATGAGATTTGTAGCAGTAAAACTTGACCCCATGTGAGACTTCTAATGGTCTTTTCAAAACACCGAGTTAGATGAATGCATTAAGTTGTAGAAATACTGGTTTTATGGGATGTGTGGGATGGTATACGCTGATGTCCCATACCTGCTGGCTATTATATACCCAGCATATGTGTACTGTACTACTTGTCTAAAATGTGAAAAATTCTGAATTTAGAAACCTACAGGATTGGAAGGGGGATTAGGAGTTTATAGTAGATTTTTCTCATAAGGATTTAATGTTATAGAACTTCCCACTGCCACTTAGAAATACAAAGGTAAGTGATGCTTTTCTTGATGCTCTTTTCATTGAGATTCTCTCTCTCTTTCCCTCCCTCTCTCTCTCCCTCCTCCCTCTCTCTTTCTGTTAGGGATCAAATCCAGGGCCTTGCACAAGCTAGGCAAATACTCTCCCACTAAGCCACTCCTCAGACCAGCTGCAAGTCCTTGACCTGACTGTGAGTGGCTGACTGTTACTTGCATCCTCATTGTTTTTCAAATACTGATTAAGAAGGGATTTTGCACTGAACTTTAGGAACCCTGCATTTTGCTTCACACAATGACTCTTCTCTTCGCCATGAGAAAAATCACTTATCCACACAGTGAGCCACTCTCCCTATGATATCTGATTTAGATCACATAAACTTTCATTTTCTTCCAAGACCTAATGTTAAAGAAACACTGAAATATTCGAGAACAAAGTTTTCTCTGAATGAGTTTCAGTCATACTGGACTTCCTGGGCCTCTGTATAGTTTTTTTTTTTAAAGGTTTTAAAAAATAAAAATCACATTTTAAATTCAGCCTCTATCTCACTCGCATAGTGCTACATCATACTAATGGAAATGGTTGTTTCTGGTTCATTTCAGATAGTCTCCAAAGGCGTGCCCATGAGAGCTAGAATGATCCACTCTCTCTCAGGAAAGAAGTCAGCAATTCCCTATGGTACCACGTCTCAGGTAGGTTTAGACTAGAGATAACGGTTTGTGCATCATTTCTAACTGAGGCTTTGTTATATACCACTTGCTATCAACCCCTCCTTACCTCTCTATTCCTACTTTTGACATTACCAGCTTCCATAGAGACCCCAGGAAAATATATACTAGTTACCAAGTTATTCTGATAGAAGATGTTCAAGCCATGACCTGGCCCATAATGCCCATGACCAAGACTCAAGACCGAGCTCTACCGTTTTCAGTCTCAGTGAGGTCATTTCTTGTTCTGTGCTTGGCTCCCGCTGCTTGGCCATTTGGAATGCTTTCATCTGCCCTCTCCTTTTCAGTTAGAGAAAATTACTATGTTATTTGTTATCAAGCATCATATACAAGCACAACTCTGGAGGGCTTTGTGACACAGTTGTCTTCCCCTAACTGACCCTCTTGCCGCAAATTTTCTGATAATAGACTGAACCAAATGTGCTCCCAGTACTCCGTAATTTCCAGGGCCAGATGGTGATGTAGACTTTCTGAAAGACAGTTCATTTTCCTGCTCTGTGCTTTTCTTTTACATGCTGACATACATAACGAGGGGAAAATAAAATTTCATCTAATTATACTCTTTGAGTTTATTTCCTTGAGAGAGAATGGAGGCTCCAAACATCCATCAGCAAGAGGGAAATTTCCAACTTGCTTTATTTTTACCAAACTGTCCTTGTGACACACAGAGCCTGAGTGAGGTTCATGATCTGCCATGTAGAGCTTGAGTTGCAGGTGAACTAGCATTTCTCAGACCTGTCTTGGTCAAGCACAGAGCTTGGTTACTAAGTAATGGTTCATTGTCTGTTTGACTGATTTGGAAACAACTTGCAGGGTGATGAGACATACATTTAGGTGTGTCTGTGAGGGACATTCCCAAAAGTTTAACTGTGGGTGGACGACACCTGAATGTGGGTGTTACCACTTCATGCACTGGAGGTCTGAGCAGAATAAAAGGGAGAGAACAGGAGAAAGTCAGCTGAGCACCATCAACGCCCTTTCTGTGCTTCCTGGTGACCGTGCTGTGAGCAGCTCTGTTCCGGCACACCCTCCCCACCAGCCATGGCAGACCCCACCCTCTGAATCTGTAAGCCCAAACAAACCCTGCCTCCCTTATTTATTTGTATTTTGGTCACAGTGATGAAAAGCTAATCAATACAATGCTATAGAAAGGACCGAAGAACTGTCTCTCTTTAACAGGCAAGTGAGGGTTACACCTACAAATCAAGCATCAGCCCTGAGCCCTGCATGTGTGACAGTTGTCCTCCAGCATGCCACATGCTGTGTTAGTTGCTGAGTGTCCTAATTTGCTTCTCTGTTAAAACACTGCCAGAAAGCCACCTGATTACTGGCTTGCTCAACTAGCTTCCTTATGCAATCCAGGCATATCTGCCCAGGGATGGCACTGCCTACAATGAGCCAGGCCCTCCTGCATTAATTAGCAATCAAGAGAATGCCCCCCCCCCACAGCAGAAGAGTGTGATGGAGGAAATTCCTCAATTGAGGTTCCCTCTTCCCAGGTGCATCAAGCTAACTCCAAAACTATGACACTGAGTGCGTAGAGAAGATCCAAATCTGGGGACTGGTAGGGACAAAGAGAAAAGGGCAGTCATAGGTTCATGAGGAAGAAACATCAGCTAAATGAGACAGGGAAGTGTCACTTTGTGGTGGAGAATGGAAATGATGAAGTGGTTTAGAAGAAGAGGGAAGTTTCAGTTTTTAAGAAGACTGCAGAGAAAGTGAGATTTAAGACTTTTAAAAAAAAAGAAGGCTTCAATCAGCAACAAAATAGAATTATCCTAATCAAATGTGGATAGGTGTCTGGGGGAAGTTTGAGACTTCATTTCCAAGGTGTGTAACTCTGAAATGCAAAGTATATTATAAAAGAAAGAACTTGTATGCACCTTAGCACAGTAGAATCTTTAGATTTATTGAACTCAGCTGCTCTGTTTCATAGAAGAGAAAATGGGCTACAGAGTTGCCTCAAGGGAGAAGTGAGGGCACAGCCCAGGAAGCCTGGGTAGCAGTGCTACAGCTACAGAGCTCTGTTACTACATTGTGACTGCCTCCTGATAACCATCTCACTGTCCTCCATTAACATGGCACATGCTGAGGAAGACTGAGCCATCCAGCTAAGCCCTCTCCAGAATCCAAGCCAATCATGTATGGGTAGACAAAAGATGTAGTTCAAATACCAGAGAAGTTAGGTGAACAGAGTGGAGAGTGACAGGACCCAAGGCCCCAATTGGCTTCTTCACCCCTATCTTCTCTCTCACTCTCTCTCGCTCTTTCTCACAAACTGATTCCCCAAGTGAATATAGGAGTTTTTAGAGTTCCCACTTCAGATCCCTCACTACATACAACAGGGAGGAAACAGGCCCTTCCCCACCAGTCCTGATTTCTCAGCTCTTACAAACTGAGTGACTGCCGACTTCATAACCACCCTCATTCCTCAGTTTCTGCATGATAACCTTTGTTTGATTACGTTGACCTTTGTTGTGTTTCAGTCAAACACAGGCTGCTTGCCTTTTATAAACTACATAAAGTTGCTTTGAACTGTTTGATGCTCTTCCTATGGAAGCACAGCCATCCTCACATCCCCAGGATTGCTTTGCATCCTTCAGATCCTCAGGGAGCCCACCTTCTTTTGGCCTCCTTCACCTCTTGGCACCAAGTTCACTGGCATTAGCTGGCTACCACCAAGATCCAATAATGAATTTCACTCCGTTATTAGTCCCCCCACACAACACTTTCTCAAAAGAGCATGAATTAGAGCTGGGGAGATGACTCCATGGGTAAAGCACTTGCTGTGTAAGTATGAGGCCCTGAGTTCAAATATCCAGCATGCAGGCTGGAGAAATGGTTCAGTCACTGAGGGCACTTGCTCCTCTTCCAGAGGACCTGGGTTCAGTTCCCAGCACCCAAACTGGGCAGCTTACAACCACCTGTAACTCCAGCTCCAGAGGATCCTCTTTCAGTCCCCATGGGCACCAGCATGCATTTATAGAGACACAAACACATACACATAAATAAAAGTAAATCTTCAAATCCCCCAGCAGTTACATTAAAAGCCAGACACAGGGAGACCTGTAACCCCAGCACTATGAGGTACAGAGACGGGAGGATCACTGGGTTTTGTTAGCTGGTAATCTAGCTCCAGGCTCGGTCAGTGAGAGATCCTATCTCAAAGAAGTAAGGTACAGAATGATAGAACAGGGCAACTGATGCCCTCTTCTGGCCTTGACACCACACACACATCACACATACACACACACACACACACATACATATACATACACCACTCACATACCCCACTCCCTGAAAAAAATAGCACGAATCTGCTGAGGACCTCTAGGCCATGGAGAAACCACTTTGCACAAGGCACACGGTTTATAAACTCATACTGTGCAAAATTTGACTTCTCTAATCCTTTAACTACTTCTATGGCCTGTTCCTCAGCTGTTCATGTGGCCCTTTCCCCCAACAGTATTCAGACTCTACCTGTCTTTCGGTACCCACCCATCCCCCTCCCTGACTGCTCAGGCAACTGTGGGATACTCTAATTCACAGAGCAAGTCAAAGTTTCCTTCGTATACCTAAGCTCCTGTGCTCAGACTTAAGCCCCTTCATCCTACGTAGGATGAAGTGCCTAAGTAGGAAGCACTGAGGGCAAGAAAAGTAAATATTTCCTTCTAATGTATTTTAAATAGCCAACATTCAAACTATTGTACACATTTCCAAAGAAAATTATGAACTCTTTCAGCTTTTACCAGCTCCTTGATGGATCAGCCTTTTAGAATAGGTGCTGGAGGAGTGGCACATGATAGGGATGATGCTCACTCTTACGTAAGAGGCTGTATCATCCAGACAACTGAACTAGACTGGACAGGGATGTCCTGGTATCCCTCCAGGACTGACGTGTCTATTGGTTCCCAGAGAATACAAGCCTGATCACTACCATGCGAAGGATGTTTTCTCCACATTAATATAAATGAATCTTATTCATTAATGTAAATGAATGCTTCCTGACATACTCTGTTTTTTAATGTTTTCTTGCCATGCCAGAGGTGGAACCCAGGGCCTTGTGCATGCTAGGCAGGTACTGTTACCACTAAACCACACTAACACCCCCTGGCCTCCCTCACAAACTGAGCAAGTCATTTGGTTTCCACTGAAGCATGGTGATTAATGGCATAGAAAGAAGCCCAGAAAAAAGAACTAGGAGGCAGAGTAAGAAGAGATCTCTGTGTTGGTTTTATTTCATATCATAGACAGACAAGCCTCCTCCACCATTGTCTCTCCAGTATGACTAAGTTCTTTTTGCACTAACTCTATATTTGGCTGTTAAGGTAAAATTTTTACTTTAGAATGAAAGGAAAGTTTGTAAGTTAGCATGTTCATATTAAAAATAATGTGGTCTACCCTAATTCGGAAAAAGTATACACTTTAAATGCTTAACGCAATGGATTCACCCTAAATCAAAAGACGGTTGTGTGACTTTCATTGGCCTTGGTAGGTATTTTTGCTATAAAATAATAAATATTTTGAATGAGATTTTTATGAGTTTACTGGTATAAGGAAGAATGTAAGCAATCCAGAATTATTTTATTATATTCCAGTTTCTATTTTATTTAACTTTTCTTCTAATTTTAAATAAGCTGAAAAACAAAAAATTTTTACTGTTGCCTAAAATATTATGGGCCCTAAACACCACATGTACATTGTCTCTTAGGACAGTCAGCTTGCAGAATTGCACCACAAAGTCAGAAACAAACTGTGTAGGTTACAGCGAGGCGGTCTTATGCCTAACAACACCCTCCCCCTTTTGTACCTAAATGAAAGCCTTCAAGGTAGACTTTTTTGAGGGAAATACTACATTTCCTTTAGTGATGCTAGCATTACTGAAGTATTTAAAGCTAAGATGAAGATGTGACGTTTGTAATTCATTGTTAAAACAAAACTATCTTGGCTGCTCTTGCAGAAGACCCAGGTTCGAATCCCAGCACCCACATAGCAGCTAACAACTGTCCATAACTCCAGTTCCAAGGGATCCGACAGCCTCTTCTGTCCTCCATGGGCATTACATGACACAGGTGCACTTACCTACATACAGAAAATACACGCATACACATAAAATAAAAATAATAAATTAGAAAATTAAAAAAACAAAAAACAAACTATCTTAATGCAACTAATATTTTCACCTATGTGAGAAGATTTTGAATCTTAGAGTATCAAATGTTGAAAAAGTCTAAACTATGACTATGGTATTGGATTAAGCATATTTGATTAAAGTATTTTAAAAAACCACTTAGCTAAATGGTTCTATTATTCTGCTAAATAATAATTCTTCTTGCTGAGTAACTTAGAATTGCATTTGCTCATTCTTTAGAAACAAAGTCTACTTGTTTCTCTTACAGTACATCCTTTCAATAAGCAGAGAAAATTTAAACAAGGATCTACTGACTGGTAAGCCCAATACTTTTGTTCATCAGATTACAGAAAGTCCATGAGGATACTTATCTTGTCACATGATTTACTGAGATTTGCTTACTGTTCCTTTTTATGGCTTATTAAGCGTGAGACCACATACATTACAAAGCCCTTGAAAAGCAGTAATGAAAAACCCTCAGGGTCCCTTTTCATCCTATCAATTTTCTGGATGAAAATAATTTATTCCTTACATACTGGATCGTATCAGTTGTTAGGCTCTGGACTGAATGTACACTCTCTAGTCAAGAATTTACAGGTCAGTGGGTCAACAGACTCAAGTAGACAACTTGCTAAGTGCACAGTTAGATGTGCATGTCAGAAGAATGAGACTTGACTGAGACAGGGCTGTGAACACAAGGGCACTGCTGTAGTGCCTGGGTACAAAACTAGGACCTGAGAAAAGCTATAGCAATGTGGTAAAGTGAGGATGCAGATTCATGATGTCGACAGGACAGCAGAGAGCTAGGGGTAGATGAGACCGAAAAAGAGGAAGACAGAAAATATAGTTCTCCTTTATACTCTGAGAAAGGCCTATGTATAAACAGAAAACCACTGGACTGTAAATTAAATATTCAGTTGAGATAAACCAGGGTTCCTTTCAGTCTTTGTTGAACTTAATACTAGATTATGCTAGTTTCTCCTCTTCCACAATTACACTGAGCAGGTTAACTGCCAGCAGAGCACGCCCCTCAAGCCTTTCTATCTTTTAAACCAATGTTTCTTGAAATAGTTCAGCAGCCTCGGACTTTTTAGAAAGTAGACATTCCATCCATATGATGCATTTCATTTCCTTATGTTATGACTCCAGTTATGTCTGGAGTTATCTTTGGCTAGATGATGGGTGGTGTGGGCGCATTTGAGTGGATGCATTCCTGTTGATCTTAAGAAAGCAAATAAACACCAAACAGCATTTTATAAAAGCAATACAAGCTGGGTGTGGAGACCTTTAATCCCAGAACTCAGGAGGCAGAAGCAGGTGATCTCCATGAGCTCGAAGTCAGCCTGGAACTCCATAGTCAGTTCCAGGCCAGCTGTGGCTACAGGGAGACCCTATCTCAAAAAGAAGAGAAAGGAGGAAGGAAGGAAGGAAGGAAGGAAGGAAGGAAGGAAGGAAGGAAGGA
>NW_008352270.1:4923898-4938999 GCF_000622305.1 Nannospalax galili | reverse complement strand
GGAGGGAGGGAGGGAGGGAGGGCAAGACAGCAGATCTATTTAAAGCAAAAGCATCCTCTGAATTTACTAAGATAAAAATAATAGCACGATGGAAGTACCAGGTACTGTAGCAAATGGCTTACATGCATTGGTCTCTGCAACTCTCCCAACAGCTATGTGAGGTGGGAATTAATTATATCTCAGCCTTACAAATGACCATATGGAAGCTTAGAGATCTTAAGTCTGACTGTTAACAAGTGGCAGAATATGGATTTGAATTCGAGCCTGTTTATTCCAAAGTCCTTGATTTCAATCCAATATTATGTAGAAAACTCCTGCTAATATGAAGGATCCAAAATATGAGGAAGGTACAGTGATGGTATATGTGTTGGAAGTTCCATTCTTTTTTTTTTTTAAAGATATGCTGAACTGCATGTAATTTCAGAAATATATATGTGTTTATGCTGAATATCTTTAACCAAATATTGCTGGCATATGAAATCCAAGTCACCAAACATGTGAACCATTCATTCTCTATATTCCATCATTTATAAATGTTTATTTTTAAGATTTATTTACTTATTTATGTCTGTATACACGCATGTGCACATGTGTCACAGCTTGCATGTGGAGGTCAGAGGACAATTTGAAGGAGTCAGTTCTCAACTGTGTGAGAACTGAACACAGGGTCATGAGACTTAGTGGCAGGCACTCTTACCCGTTGAGCCATCTGGTGGCCTCAAACGTTTATTTTTCTTTATCTGAACCATCTCCCCTCTGAAATTACCATAACCAAATCTCATTCTTAAATGCATCATCCTTTCATATTCACCCATTTCATAGTTTTCTCTTCCATAAACTGCTAATAATTAAGTGCAAGAAAGATGCAATTAGGGAATTTATAAATCCTGCATCAATTCAGTTTGAACATTCTTTTTTATTTTCAGTAATTCTCAGGATCTTCCTCTATTCTTCTGGTCTGTGGACTTCCAAAGGCAGTGCTCTCCAGTCTAGGGCCACAGATGCCAATCACATATGTGATTTTTAACTTCATATTAATCATGTAAATTTTTTTAAAGTGAAATTGATAAGATATATAAGCCAGTGTATCAAAAATATTGCCATTTCAGTGTGTAGCCAACACTTATTCCCCAGGCTAAGGAGCTAAAGTACTCACTATCTAAGCATGAAGACCTGAGTTCAGATTTCCAGAACCCATGGAAAAGCTGGGCATGGTGGTGCACACTTGTAACCCAGTGCTGGAGAGGAGACAGATAAATCCCAGGGGCTCTCTGGCCAGCTACTCCAGTGGAAACAGTGACCTTCGGGTTCAGTGAAGAAATCCTGTCTCAAAAAGAGAAGGGGAAGAGCAAACTGAAGAAGAGAGCCAACGTAAACTTCTGACCTCCACCTGCACACACAGGCAAGGACTCCTGATATGCATGTGCACACACCTCGTACCACACACACATTATTCCTGAGGTATTTCCGTTGATTTATGTATTATTTAGGCTGTCAAAATTAAGAGTACAACTTGTCTCCATTCAGACTAGCCACATTTCAAGATCAGTTCACGTAGCTGGAGACCCAACATGGCACAGCTCAGGGGAGCCCAAGTCGTCAGCATTTCACTACTGTCTTAAGGAGCCCATCCAACACTGCTCTCTTGCGAGAAACTTTTCAAAGACTATACTCTTAGGTAAAACATTTAAATTACATAAAAGTTTACTCTATAAACTAGTTTTGAGTTTGTAAAAGATATTATAACTAGGTTCATGAAGGAATATTCTCGTCTTATATGGCATACTTGTATGAAGATGGTCTTATATAACCCAGTACAATAAAACTTAAAACAAAAAAATTCAAAAGATGCCCCGCCTGTCTGTATCAGATAAACTGTAATACAGCAAAGTTTTCTTTCCTTTTTTAAAATTTTTGTTTCTGTTTTTTTGAGATAGGATGTCACTGTGTAGCTTAGGCTAGTATCTAAGTAATAATCCTCCTGCCTCAGCCTCTTGAATGTGGGGATTACAGGTATGTACCACCACTCCTGGCTCCACTAATTCCAAAACCACTTTGTGTCCACACTCTGTACTTGAGGTAGCATGAATTAGAAGCCCAGATTACCTCAGAGAAAGAAATAGACATGCATAAAGTGGGGGGAGGAGTTTGTTTGGGATGTGATGGCTCCACCATGTCAAAGTTTTCCTTCAAGATCACACTGACGATGGACCCGTGGCTGCGTACAAAGTTCTCAGTGTTCCTGAAAGCACACCTTTCACTGCAGTCTTAAAGTTTGCAGCACAAGAGTTTAAAGTTCCTGCAGCAACAAGTGCACTTATTACCTGTGATGGAATAGGGATAAATTCCACACAGACTGGAAGTGTTGGAAATGTTTTTCTGACGCATGGTTCAGAACTGCGGACTATTCCTAGAGATTGCATTGGAAGCTCTTAACACCTGCTGCTTGCAACACACAGCTAGCCTTTCAGTATAGATATTGCTATTTGTTATTGCAGTAAAACTGAAATCCGGCATCTAAGGTATTATGACAACACCAAGTGAAGCAAGGCAAGCTCATTCTCTTGTCCCTTGTTCATTCTTTTCCTGTGAAGAGGGTGTGCTTGTCAGTGGACAGGACTGCCACCACAGAAGGCCACCTGGGGTGTGACTGCTACCTCAGCAGAGGAGTTCATTTGTGGCAAGTGAACTGCTTTTCTAATCGGAGGTGTCTCATAATTCTTTTTAAGAACATTTGGAAAATTCTGATTCAGGGGATCTTGCATATTTTCTGAAATAAAAATATTAAAGGATCCATGGATGACATCATCTGACTTTCAAGTCTGTATGTAGTTTGATTTTAAATTATATAGTTAGTAATGATGTTAACAGACATTTCAATTGAATTATTACCTATTTTAGCTTTTTATTATTCAGGCTATTAAGTTTCAAATTTCATATGTCCTATAAAATTTAATTTTATGCAGAAAACAAACATTGAATTTTTGGATCCAACCATTATGTGTATGAATTGATATTTTACATCAAGCAGTAACAGTAGTGCTCTTGGAAAGCTAGTATTTGTAACGGTGGGAATCGACAGTACAGCAGAAGCATCCTTATTAGGCCCTCCTTTATACATGTCTAATCCAGTGTTTAGGATAGAAATCCTTAGGAAACCACTCCTGTTAATATTTTTGAGTAGCATTCAGAAAGAATCTTGTTGCAGAGATCGGAAGTTTACAACAAAGCTCAAAGAAATACTGACTGCAAGTGTCGCTGAGGTCTTAATGAAGACCTAAGTTTTTTTTTAATACAGAAAAATTTATTTTTAATACAATTGACACTAAGATGCACGTGCATTTCTAACCTCTATATATCTGATTATTACTAGTCACAGTCGGTTACTTTCTGCTCCTTGGCATCTGAGCATGGATATAAAGTCATCAGGTAGATTTCAATGGTAATGTTTTTCACATCTACTAATTATTGAGGAGCGAATTTTTATGCTTTGAAGAATTATTACTGTTTTTAATTAATTTATTTATTTTTACACCCACTTCCCAGGTAGCACCCTCCCATAGCCTCCCTGCCCCCACTAGAGCCCTTACACTTTGATATCCCTGCTACTGTCTGCTGTGTTGTCGGCACCCTCAGCCATTTCCCACTACTTGCCCTTCTGGTGAACTGAAGACCTATCTTTTAAGGAAATGTGCTGTGCTGGAGAGCTTTAGTTGTCAACTTGACACACCTGGGTTGAGGGAGCCTCAATTGGGGAATTGTCTCCATTGCACTGGCTTGTGGCCATGTCTGTGGGGAAATTGTCCTGATTGTTGAGTGATGTGGGACGGTCCAGCCCACTGTGGTGGTGCCACCCCTGGGCAGGTGGGCCTGTGTTGCATAAGAAAGCAGGCTGAGCAGGGGCCAGGGGACCAAGCCAGTAAGCAGCGTTCCTCCATGGCCTGTGCTTCAGCTCCTGCCTCCAGGTTCCTGCTCTGAGTTCCTACCTTGGGCTCCCTCAGTGATGAACTGTGACCTGGGAGATGTAAGCCTAATAAACCCTTTCTCTTGGTAAACTGAGGCAGGCAGATCTCTATAAGATTGAGGGCAGCCTGGTCTACAACGTGAGCTCCAGGTTTTTTTTTTTTTTAAAAAAAAAAAAAAAAAAAAAAAAAAAAAAAAAAAATCCCTGATCAAAATCCAAAGAAAGATTTGTATATGAAAAGATTTTCAGGTCCTCATACATCTTAAGGGGGGAAACATCTCAGTGGGTAGCTTAGCAGGTAAAAGCCCTTTGCAAGCTCGAGGAGCTGAGTTCATGGAACCCATCTGAAAGGAAAGGCCAACTCCACAAAGTTGCCTCCACAGGTTAAGAACAGAAGACCTGGGTTCAAATCCCAGCACCCACATGGCAGCTAACAACTGTCTGTAACTCCAGTCCCAGGGGATCTGACAGCCTCTTCTGACTTCTGCGGGCATTGCATGACATGGGTGCACTTACCTACATGCAGGCAATACACGCATACACATAAAATAAAAATAATATATAATTTTTTTAATCTGATACTCAGAGACCCTATTCCTTACCAAATTAAGCCTCAGTTAATCAAAAATTTGAATATTCTCTAAATTTTTGGCTTAATATTAACTTAAATTTTCCAGCATTCTGCCTTTAGCACAAAAATCTATGTGCTGTTTAGATATAATATTTAGTGTTCTATGATGTAAAAATGATTTACTTACTACATTCCTTGGTTTTGAAACTATATAGTTAGTCTTGAAAATATTTTAATCAACAACTATATACTTTACTGTTCAATGAATGTGATCTGGAAGTTCTTGTGCAGAATGTTTTGAAATACTGTGTTTAAATGTTTACTGACCATAATTAATATCTTAGGCAAATACATTTTGTTAGCCCGTAAACTATATTCTCTACTTTTATTTTGCTCTTAGACATATTAATCAGCATGAGTCAATTTATTAAATATGAAAAAAAATTTTGGTCTTTTTGAGACAGGGTCTCCCTGTAGCCCCAGATGTCCTGGAACTCACTATGTAGACCAGGCTGGCTTCGAACTCACAGAGCCTGCCTCTGCCTCCCAAGTGCTGGGACTAAAGTCGTGCACCACCACGCCAGGCCAAGATGAAATTTTTAAAAATGCAAAGACAGTAAATGTCAATCCATTATACAGAAGAGACACACTTGAGAAGGTCATAGAGCTGGGTAGTGAACTCGGAAACTTGAAATAACATGCTGGTAGGACTACCCTGTTCTTCATCGGCCCCATCAGCTTTGCTTTTTAATTTTATGCATCGTGCAGCATCACCGCTAACTCTCCCTCCCAGTTTATGCTCTCTGTGTCACTGTGATACAGAAATTGTAGGACTGCCGTCTGTTGGTCAGTACTGATATGTCGTGATGAACTAGGCTACCCAGTTGAAATAAATGTTCTTGTGGTGGGGGGCAGAGTTTGTTTGTGTTCAACATTCCTGGTCACAAATCAACCCTCAAGGGTGACTTTTGAAATATGTGACAACTCTTTCCAAGAGTGCAAACAATCACAGGGATGCAAGAGTTTATACAAATGTAAGTGGTTATATTTTTGAAGTGACAGCAGCTGTGTTTATTCATCTGTCTTAGTAAAAGATTATACTAAGAAATCTACAAATTGTTTGTCAAATCACCATTTTAACAAATTCATTTCATATTGTTAAGAATGAATATCCTATCTGGTATGGTGGGATATAGCAGAAATCTAAGCATTCAGGAGTTTGAGGCTAGCCTGGACTACACAGTGAGATCGAGGCCAGACTCTGCTACATAGTAAGACCCTATCACAAATAAATTAGATAATTAATAGCTTCAGTACACTGTTAGAAGAATACTCAGCATTTCCATTTGACTAAGTGAAGCCATAACTGAAATCCAGCTCTGTTTGCCTTCTGTTTCTCTCCTCAGCTGTGGAGTCATACCCTAACGCCAGCGTGCACTTTGGCCACAGGCTGTCAAAATGCAGTCCCGAGGAAGGAATGGTCACCGTCCTTGGGTAATCACGGTTCAGCCTTTGGCTTCAGAGGGCAAGGATGAGAGTAGAGCACTCATCTATAAACTCTGTTCTTTGGCTCCTTTGAAATAATTCAATGATTACTGCAGTGGAAATCAAATAATCCTTACAACCAAGGAGGTTTAGTTTGAAAATAGTTCTGGAGGCTTCCTGAGCACCTGAACCAGTGATCCTCCTTGAGTTCCATGCTCCGCCGGGTACTCTCCATTCAGACTCCCTCCTCCCTGGAAGCTCGTGGCTCTTCTCTGCCTTGCATCTCCTGACCTCTTTCTGGGTCTGATTTCTCATCTGGCCTCTGGCTAATTCTGTGTCTTCTAAAGTTCTACTCCTGGAATACCACACATGGGTTATACAACCACTTGTAAATTTGCATCTCAAACATGAACATGTCTTTCCAGGCTCTGCCTTCTTTCTCAATCCTCTCTGAAGTCCTGATCAATGATTGCCTGTCCCCAGCTACAACTTGCATTATCTCAAATTCATGGAAGTCGTGATTGTCTCTGTCTCCCCCAAACATGACCATTCCTAACGTCCCTGTACTGTTGCCAGCATAATTATCATACTTCATGGTGTTTCCTTTTCCCCATTTCCTCACATTAAATGGTAAATTCTCCCCAGGGTGTCTTCCTCCCTCACCTCTAGAGTCTGTCTGTCCTCTTTCTTCCTGTAGCAGGACAGTAACTGGCTCTCACCCCTGCACATGTGGCTACTGCCCTTGCCTCCTCTACTTCAAACTGCCACGTGAGTTTTCTGAAACTGCCATTCCTTAATCATATCCTTCAAATGGAGAAAACCAGTTTCTGCTTTTTTCCAGAGTCCATATTTAAACATTTTGTCTTCGCCCCTCAGTCTCTTCTTTTTCCCCCTATGCATTGTATAGTTAACCTTTCATACCGACTCTTCATCCATGGGTTCAACCAACCTCGGATCAAAAGTCTCCCAAAACAGGCTTTATCTCCAAGAACAAAAAAAAATAAAGTCACTTGCACTGAACATGCACAGATTTTTTTCTTTTGTCATTATCCCCTAATGATTCACTATAAGAACCAGTCACACAGCCTTTATACCGGGCAGGGTGTTGTAAGTCATCTAGAGATAACTCAAAGCACTGGGAGGATATGCAGAGTCTGTGTGCAAATACTGTGCTATTTTACATAAGGGATTTGAGCATCTGCAGATTTGGGTATTTGGAACCAATTCTGGAGAGTGACAAGGGTCAACTATAGTCTTTTCTTAAGCTTATTGTCTGATGTTATTGATTTGAGCCAAACAGTGCTCCTAGCAAATCCTGGTGCATCCCAGCAAGTGCTCATACGTTCATTCACACCCCTGTAATATACAGATGTATTCATTCCTACTCTTGGACCACCCTTTTCTCAAGACTTTCTTCCTATATATAGAAAGCTCGGCGCTCTGTCCCGTTTCTGCAGCATGGCATATCTTTAGTATCAGAATAGTTGTGTAGTATCTCATTCTCATAAGTAAGATTATGTCTGGGACAAATGTTTTTATCTTGATTTTAAATCTATTGACTTAAGCTAAATGAAGGTAGAATTTAAGTTACAGAATAATAGCAAATTCTCTAAGTTATCTATTGAGGTCACTTCTTATACCCCGGCAGTATATTATCATTTTGCCTAGAAAATTTTTTTGCGTGGTTCATTCTGTTTTTCAGGCCTGACAAAGTTCCCAAAGACATCACTTGTGACCTTATTGTAGGATGTGATGGAGCCTATTCAACTGTCAGAGCCCACCTCATGAAGACACCTCGCTTCAATTACAGCCAGCAGTACATTCCTCATGGGTACATGGAGTTGACAATTCCACCTAAGAATGGGGAGGTAAGTCTTACCTTCCCCCCACAGGAGCACGGAGTCATAGCTAGCAGAGTGGACTAATAAACTGTTGCAAAGAGACATTTAAATTGTGTTTTTTCATTCCCACATTGTTCCACTATTAAATCATATGCTATTCCAGAGGCAAAACAAGCAGTATGCAAATTTTTATGTAAAACTTATTTCAACGTAATATTTTATATTTAAGAATTTAATGAAAAAGATTTTACTTTCTCATAATCAAATAAACATAGACACTTGCTAAAGAAAAGTAAAATACTAATAGAAACAATATAAGTATATTAACTTGTAGGGATAAATGTGTTACATTACATTGGATTTGCATCTACACTATTCTAAAGTTTTAATCTGATTTATTCTCTCCTTGATGAAGTGCAGTCATCAGGGAAATAGATAACGAGCTTGAGATAGTGGTGTTACATCCTAACACACTGTACAGGACACTCAAATGCATATTTTAAGTATTTCATTATCTTTCTATTTAGGTTTTCACTAGTATCTCAATGCTCATTGTCTGAGGGTCCCACTGTCACAATTCCAGAGCTGATAATTCTGGATTATGCAGTTATAGGGTTCTCTTGAAAAATCATCCCTGGCCTAAGAAGAACAGCATCCACTAAAGTAGATGCAAGATAACCATACATAATTATTAGTAATGATTATCATTTTTTAAAAAGGTCTCACTTTTTAAAGAAAAGTGTTTTGACATAAATATGGCCCGCACATATGGACATTTTAGCAAGGTCCCCAAACAATCCTGGGAAACTTTTTTCTCTTTCCTAGTTGTCTCCCTTTTAAGTTTTATTTAGCTTTCTTCACATGCTGTCCCTTTTCTATCCTTGAGCATAGGCCTGTTCCTGCTCCTCCAGACTCAGATTGCTGGACTAGCCTCCTAGCCTAGACGCTGCCCACTGTGCCCTGATCCCCTGAACCCAGACTAGTTGCATTCTCCAGCTTCAGGGCCAGCATCTATTCTGCCTAGTGTGCTAGACCTTCCACAGGCTGTACCCATCCCCACCTTGCATTTGGCCCCCATCCTGATCTGCCTGCCAAGATGTTGTGGCTAACAACAATCTATATCTCCAGTTTCAGGGTAATCCAATGTCCTCTTCTGACTTCCTCAGGCATTGCATGACAGGGGTGCACATACACACATGCAGGCAATATACTCATACACATAAAATAAAAATAAAATTTAAAAAAGAAATAAAATCCATCTTTTTGTTATCTGCAAGAAGCTCATCTTATCTTCAAAGACAGGTACTACCTTAGGGTGAAAGGATGGAAAAAAAATATTCTAAGCAAATGACACTAAGAAACAAGCATGTGTTGCAATTCTAATATCTGACAAAATAGACTTCAAATTAAAACTAATCAGAAAAGAGAAAGACTGTCACTTCATTCTAATCAAAGGAACAATTGACCAAGAAGACATTGCAATCATGAACATATATGCACCAAACTCTGGTGCATTCAATTTCATAAAAACAACACTACAGGACTTTAAGACACAGAGTAACCCCAACTTAGTAATAGTTGGTGACTTCAATACCCAACTATCTCCAATAGAAAGGCCAAATGAACAAAGAATAAACAGAGAGACATCTGAATTAAATGACATCATACATCAAATGGATTTAAAATTTATTTAATTTTTCATGCATGTATATGTTGTGTGTTGAGCATATTCTTCTTATGCTCCCTACCTGTCCTCTTCTTCCCTGCCCCTCCAGTTAGTCTCCTTCATGCCCCTAAACCTCTGCTTCCACATTCATTTCATATATGCATGCATGACTTTATGCATCTAGGTAAAAATCTAAACCACACATGAGAGAACAGATGTGATGTTATTTAAGACTAGCTTAATTCATCTGATAATGATTTTCTCCAGCTTTAAAAAAATCTACTTTTTTTCTCTTTTAATGCAATTTACACAACAGATACTTGCACTCCATCTCTGATGGGTGGAGTGAGAAAGAAAGATTGGATGAAAGGCCTTGTGAAATTGAATGGGAAAATATTTCTCTTCTTTTTTTAGGTTTGTTAACTTAGCTTTATTGCTTTACTGTAAGCCTATATTTTATTTTATTGTTTTTCTTATTCTTTGAGACTGTCATACATGTATACAATGAAATATGATCATATATATCCCCATTTATCCCCTCAAACTTCCCCGCATACCTCTCCAATACCTTACCCTCCTGATGCCATTATTTTCTCCTCCTCTTCCTCTTCCTCCTCCTCTTCCTTCTCCTCTTCCTTCTTTTTTGATAACCTACAAAGTCCTCTTAGTGCTGCCCATATGTGCATGGGTATGGGGCTATCCATTGGAGCATAGGAAATCTACCACTGGTTACACCCTCTAAGAAGAATGATTCTCCCTCACCAGCAATTATCAACTACCAATAAATAGCTCCTCAGTAAGGGGTGGGGCCTGGAGATCAACTCCCTCATCTATGTAGGAATTTTGGATGGTTTGATCTTGTACAGATATTGTGCAAGTAACCACAGCTGCAGTGAGTTCATAAATGCAATTACCATGTCATGTCCAAAAGACAGCATTTCACACACTCCTCTACATCCTGTAGTGCTTGCAATATTTCTGCCTCCTCTTGTGTGCAGTGTTTCCTGAACCTTGGCAGGAGGACTCTGGGTGTTAAAAAAGTAAAGACTGAGAATGAAATCCTGAGTGATCCTTCTTTTTCTTTTCATTTTCTTTTGTCAGTACTGGGAATTAAATTCAGAGACTTGCATGTGCTAGGCAGGTGCTAGTCCACTGAGCTACCCATCCCCCAAGCCCTGAAGGCTTACCTTAAAGCTTCTTGGGCACAGCCAGCAAGCTATTTGGGCTTTATATTTGGAGGAACTTGTGGTGAGAGGGACAAGGGAGTGACACTGCATTGTCCTTGGACTGCTGTCCCATAAGAGCTTCTATCAAGAGTGTAACTTGGTTTAAAAAAAGAAGCTAAGATTTTAAGTGTTTCTCTCTAGGCTCAGGAAATTTGTGTGCACATCTATATGTTCCTAGTAGCACTCTCAGTTGGCAGTGATTTACAAGCCTTTCCCTATGTCAATGAGGAAGATAGAAGTTGCATTTTGTGTTCCCTACTATTTAAAAGAAATTTTAGTAATTATTTTTATTTTTGAGAATTTCGCACATGAGCATTGTACTTGCATTATTTCCGTCCCTCCCAGTCCCCCTCTAACTTCTTCCGTGTTCCCCAACTTCCTCTGAATGTGTTGACTTCGTCTTTGGTATCAGTGTATCAGCCTTTGATAGTGCAGTGGTAATCCAGGTTAGTTCGGGTTGTTACTTGCCCCTTGCCTTGTATTTGGAGTCCTAAAAGGGTGGGGAAGCAGTGGAAAGATGCAAAAGACGTCAGGAAGGAAAAGCATTTCCCTCAAGCACTAGGTGCCTCTGTCTTCTCCAGCTTGCCCAGCTCATGAAGCTGTGCAAATCCCCTGCTTCTCTCCTTAGATCCTCTGTGCTTTTCTCTTCAATGCAAGGCTCTCTTTTAACCACTCTGGCCTACAATACTTATCTGTCAACATTTCATTTCCTATATTTCCAACCAGCACCAAACCACTTACTGTCTTCTTGTTTCTTACATTGTTAAAGAGAAGTGATTTGGATTTCCATAGTGTCCATTCTTTGTCACCTAGTCAATTCACTGCACAATCTCTGAAGACAAATAGTTGGGCATTTATGAATTCCACCATCTTTGTGTTAGGTTTTCTTTAGGGCCAGGCAGACATGGACCCTTTCCCTAGGCCATAATGACTACAATATAACATGATAATACTTACTGGGAACCTGTTCTTTTCTTTCAGTACCTTATTACTTCAGCTTAAGACTTTCCTGTCTAGTCTATAAAAGTACTCAAGATAAAAAATATTATACACATACAAATCCACATGTATGTTTTGTATGTGTGCATGCATATGCATGCGTATACATGTGCACATGCATATATGTGTGTATAGAAAGACAAAAAGTAAGAGAGTATCTTATTATAGTATGTTCTCAAATATTTTTTAATATTTTATTTTTATTTTGTGTATATGAGTGTTTTATGTACATGTATGTAAGCGCACCCATGTGTGTGCAATGCCTGTGGAGGCCAGAAGAGGGCATCAGATCCTCTGAAACTAGAGTTAGGAATGGCTATTAGCCACCACGTGGGTGCTGGGAACCAAACCCAGGTCCTCTAGGGGAGCAGCCAGTGCTCTTAAATGTGGAGCCATTTCTCCAGCTCCTATTCTCATCCAAAGTTGCTCATATAAGGATAGAACTCAAAGCATTTTTTAAAATGGCATCTACTTCATGTAACAACGTGCGTGCAAAGCATCATGTGTATGTGGATGACTTAGATCACTGTAGAAACAATGTAACAGAGTGTTACAGCTGTACCATGTGCTAATTAAACATATGCTTTTTTCCCTGCAGTATGCCATGGAACCTAATTATCTGCATATTTGGCCGAGAAATGCCTTTATGATGATTGCACTCCCTAACATGGTAATATCAGCTAATTTTGCATCTGTAATTAATGTTTTTCACTACTTGGTTTTGTACTGGATATATGTGTACCTATTTGACCTCTTCATTATTTAATCTGTTTAGTGATTCTGTCTCTGAAGCTTTGGGTTTCTGAGGAAGCAAAGTCCAAAAGCAAGTCCAATTATTTACTTCAGAAAGGAGATTTCACTACTTAAATGATGCACAGTTCATAACCAGATGTGTCATCACTTTCAGTATAAGCAGTCTAGGAACAAATGGCCCCCAACAAAGCCAGAGATATATAGGTTATAATACTAAAGAATCCCTTTAATCTTAAGGGTCTATGGGAGGGACATTAGGGGACACACACACACACACACACACACACACACACACATACACACACACACACACACACATTTTTTTTTCTTTCATTGGGTCTTTTTCCCTATATCTACTAGCTGTCTATTCTGTGGTGGTCTTTTTCTTCCTGATGCAGTCTGTTAAGGGATCAATGCTTAAAAGGAAGAAAAGGGGGAGGAAAAAAAGTCACACAGACTAACTTACAATTAATCTAAGGATTATCTGGTAAATGTGAAAAATTTACAGAATAGCAATCCTCCTAATGACTAAGGAAGCAGGGAGGGCCCTGGGGACTTGGCAGAGCTTTCTTCTCAGTTGAGGAGACAAAGCAGTGGTCCACTGGCTTGGACATTACTCCAGGAGCTCCTTGGTCCCAACCAGAACCCTGTGGTTTAAGGAGTTCACCTTTAATGGCAGCATCATAAGCCTCTTTTCTCTCTCACCCCATTTCTTTCTTCCAGGACAAATCTTTCACCTGTACTTTGTTCATGTCCTTTGAAGAGTTTGAAACACTTCCAACCAGTACTGATGTGATGGAATTCTTCCAGAAGAACTTTCCGGATGCTATCCCTCTAATGGGAGAGTAAGTTTCAAGATATATAATTGCATCTTTTAGTTCATAGGTTTGAGTTATTTGAAATTCAAATAAAACTTCTTTTTACTTAGTTCAATTTTGATTAAAAATGATTAGACTAGTTGCCTGGAGAGAAATCAGCATTTGAATGAAAGTCTAAGTGGGTGTTCTGTGGTGAGTGGGGATTCTGAGAAAACTCATACTGTGGTCAGTTTATCCCAGAAAGTCCCTAGGCTTTCCTCAAGCTTCTCAGGCTTGGCGTGCCACAAGCTGGCTGTGCCCCCTTGTACCTGGAGACATACTTGACATAATCTCAAGTGTCAGACCCATCCCTTGTTAGCTGCATCTCCTTCCTATGTTGTGGTAAGATGCTAATAAATAATGGCACCCACTTCAGAGTGCTGTTGTGAGAACTAAGTGATGTCACCCTATAAGTCATCAGCATAGAACCCACACAGATTAAGTTGTGCATCACCCATGGTGGATGGTGTGAGCTACCTGGCTTATGATCTCCTGCTCTTCTGGCCTGTGTCAGCATCACCCTCCATGTGAGCTTTGTTGTATGTTCTCATTCAGGGAACCTATCCACTGGCTGCCCCACCCCAGACCCCAAATCCAGTTTACTTTCTATTCCAATGCTTTCTTCAGAGAAATAGAGCAATGTTTCAGGAAGCGTACTGTCTATCTAGGCTACCAAAATGAAAATGTCACTGGGTGGCACGAGACTGGGTGGCTTAGAAGTGACAGAAACTCATTTCTCACAATTCTGGAAGCTAAGATATTCAAGATCAAGGCAGCAGCAGCAGGTTAGTGTCTGGTGAGGGCTGCTTCCTGATTCACAGAAGGTACCTTCTCTCTGTGAACTGAAGGGACGAGGGATCTCCCTAGGACCTCTTTTATAAGGGCATTAATACTGTTTGATTTGGGTTCCATACTTAGGAGTGAGTCACCTTCCACATTCCCAGCTCTAAATACATTACACTGAAGATTAGGATTTCAGTATATGAATTTTAGGGGCACATATATTTATTTTATTTTATGTGTTTGAGTGTTTTATCAGCCTGTATATAAGTGTACCACGTGTGCAATGCACATGGAGGTCAGAAGAGGGTGTCAGATCCCCGGAACTGCATTAACAGTTATAAGACACGTGGGTGCTGGGAACTGAACCTGGGTCCTCTGCAAGAGCAGCAAGTGCTCTTACACGGACTCATCTCTCCAGCCCCGTTACTGTTTTAACTCAAGATGGCTTGGAATTCACAATCCTTCCTCAGACTTCCAAATGCTGAAATTATAATAATGCTTCACCTTCTTTAGAGCAGGATTTTCATCCCTCCTCTGCCTCTTGCTAACAACTTTCACTTTTAAAATGATTATTAGGGTACCTCTCTTGTACTGTAGTTGTGAAAATTAAAGAAGCTAATTGAATAAAAAAGGAAAGTGAACTCCTGCCCATAGCAGGTCTTAAAGACTGCTAGTTGGTATCCTTTCCTGAAGACTGATTCAATCGGTATAGATCCATGCTTTTCCACCCATGAGGAGAACCACTGTCTTCACACCAAATGTAGCTCTTAAGTAGTTTTAAAATTGTTCCAGTGGTTAAGGGCACTGGCTACTCTTTTCAGAGGACCCACATTCAGTTCCCAGCACCCACATGGTGGATAACCATCAGCAACTCCAGTTCCAGGGGATTCCTATCTATCTATCTATCTATCTATCTATCTATCTATCTATCTATCTATCTATCTATCTATCTAGTC
>NW_008352270.1:4916398-4918898 GCF_000622305.1 Nannospalax galili | reverse complement strand
AGTTTCCCAGGTGCATCGAAACAAAAGTGTGCACAGGACACAAGAGCAAAAGTGCTAAGAAAGCTTAAAGGACGTTTAAAGTTGTTTATACAGACCTGTGTTAGTCACATTTCTTATTGCTGTGACAAAAGAAGCCACTTAAGGATGGAGAGGTTTGTTCTGGCTTAAAGCTGGAGCAGATAGGGTTCACTGCAGCTGGGGTGACAAGGTGGCAGGAGTGTGCAGAGGGTGGTCACATGTGTCCACAGTCAGGAAGCAGAGATGCACGCTCATGTTCAGTCCACTTTCTCCTTTTGATTCAGTCTGGAACCTTCCCTCATTGGATGGTGCTGCCCACAGTAAGAGTGGTCTTCCTTCTTTAGTTAAACCTCCCTGACAACATCCCTATAGACATACCCAGAGATGTGTTTCCATGGTGATTCTAAGTCTAATCGAGTTGACAATGAAGACTAATCATCACAAAATTGTTTTCCATTTGTAGAAGAAGGGAAATGATGATTTTACTAGCCAATAAGCCCACTATTAATTTTATTGTAAACTTGATTTGATCACAATAGGAATACTATATGGACATTGTTCAGTAAGCATAGATTGTTGATCATACAGAATAGCTATCAGTAGTTTTAAAAAATTAGAGTGTAGGTAGTGAATACTATGTAATTTGACCTAGACAGAAACCAACGTATTTTTAAACAATCTTTAAATGTTTGCTGTTTTTAAGATTTACTTTATTTTTACTTATGTGAATGTGTATCTGTCTGTGTGAATGTATGTCATGTGTGTGCAGTGCCCTCAGAGCCCAGAAGAGGGCATTGGATTCTCTGGAGCTGTAGTTACAGGTGGTTGTGAGCCAACCAAAGGTGGGTGCTGGGAACTAAACTTGGGTCTTCTAGAAGAGCAGTCAGTGCTCTTAACCACTGAGCCATCTCTCTAGAATATTGTTGTAGATTGTCCTAGACACATGCATTATTTAATTTTGGTTTCCAGATATGTGTCTTCCTGAATTCTCAAGATTTAGGATTCCAGATGACCATGCAATTTCAGACCTATCTATGTACAACTACATAGAGGTGAGTAAGGTTTACCTCCATCCCATGAGGTGGCTGTCTGGCAGACTAGTAATTGTTTTCCTTTTCTTTGTTCCAGCCCCATCTCATGCATGCTGTATAAGAATAGGTATAGACAAGAGTGTGTATGTGTGCAGCCACATGTGCACACACACATGCAAATACACACAAAGATAAAACAGGACAGCTACAACACAATATTTATTCTAATGAATATATATCAAGACAAGCATGGCTTTAAGCAATACCTTGTTACCATAAACAATGTTACTAAATAACCAGAAGGCAAAAGAAATTGCTTAAATCTTTGAGCTTACAGGTCACCCCAAAATCTGGTTGAACGAACCCTTGGCTGAAATAGAGTTTTTATATTAAAATTGTCTTCTGAACAAAAAATAGACTTCCTGGCTAGATTTTCAAGACAGTGTCTCGTACTATTGAAATTTCCTCAGAGGGCTAGGGGATGGCAATTAAAGAAATGGTATTTTATTTGACTACTTTGTTGGCGTCCCTCAGAGTGACACCTGTGAATAAAGCATAATAACAACTTGCTGTAAGGACAGAGGAGCTTCTTTCCAGGTATAGTCAAGACTCTCATTACAGATGCGAGCACATGTCAACTCTCGGTGGTTCCTGTTTCAAAGGATCATAGAGAAATTTCTCCACGCTATTATGCCATCTACATTTATACCTCTCTATACTATGGTAAGAACTGGACTAAAGGGCTTCCTCATTTGGAACCTCTCTTGAGTTATTAAAAAACACTGCAGACTTCTTTTTAAATATCCTGCAGGTCGCCTTCACCAGAATAAGATATCACGAGGCAGTACTGCGCTGGCATTGGCAAAAAAAGGTTAGAACAATTATACTATTGAAAAACACAGTGTGTTGACATGCACAGAGTGTTATGGTCATATTTGTTTCATGTAAATGCAGACATGACAGCACATATGCCTTGTGCTTGCCTTCCAGATAAAACCTGCCCTGAGTATACAGAGTGTACACTGACATGGCAAAGAAACAGTAAAGGGAGATTTGAAAAAGAACAGTGGCGAGGGTGGGTTCAGACCTCCATTGGGGTAGGGGCTTGGAGTTCAGCAGGCCACCAGAGAGTGCAGGATTTTGGCCTTCCTCTGGCCTCCAACTACCAGAGGGTCTGACAGCCCCTGATCTTGCCTCCACAAGGTGATGAGTGTCCCCTAATTGCGCCATACCATCCCCCTACCTGGGATTTTGTGAGGCCCCTCCCAAGGCCCCAGGGCAGATCTGGCTTTGGTAGGCTAAGGCTGAGATCCTAGCAGACAGCCTGAGAGCGTGGGTTCAGACCTCCATCAGTGTTGCAGCTGGGATCTAAGCAAACCACCCGAGGTGCCAAGTTCTGGCCTCCCTCTGGCATAGGGTTGAAAATGCACAGGACTGCCTGAGAGACCCTG
>NW_008352270.1:4913220-4916271 GCF_000622305.1 Nannospalax galili | reverse complement strand
TGCCTCCCTCTTACATAGGGTTGGAAACACACAGGACTGCCTGAGAGAGCCTGGATCCTGCTTCCACTTGGTGAAGGAAGCCTGAGTGTAACTGACTGGAACTTTCATAAACAACAAAAGAAATTCACATGCCAAAACCATAACAAAAGAATAATGAAATGGAAAGCCAAAACACGATATCCCCAGCAAAGCCCACCAATTGCTGTAGAAGAGTTCTACAAGGAGAACCCCCTAGAGATAACGCAGGACACTGAATTTAAAAGAGCAATCATAAACATGATCAAGGAATTCAATGAATTTAAAGAACACACGAACAAACAAATCAAAGAGCTAAAAGAAGATAGGGATAAACTTCTGAATGAATTCACAAAAGAGATAGAAACATTGAAGAAAACTCAGGCAGAAATGAAAAAGAAAGTACAAAACTCAATAATGAAAACTCAATAAGCCAATTTGAAACAACAGGGGAAAGCCTCACTTCTAGAATGAATGAAATGGAAAACAGAATACCAACACTGGAGGATAAAGTTGAAGAACTGGACCACTCAAGCAAATAGTATGGAAAATTTTAAAAAACACAGGAATGGAATATGCAAGAGATGTGGGACACCATGAAAAGACCAAATCTGCGGATGATAGGAATAGAGGAAGGAGAAGAATTTCAGGCTAATGGTGTTGACCAGATCTTAAACAGGATTGTAAAAGAGAATTTCCAGAAATTAAGGAAAGACAGCCCCATACAAATAGAGGAAGCACATAGAACACCAAATAGACAGTATCAGAAAAGAAACTCTCCACGACATATCATAGTACATGGTAACACTAAATGTACAGAACAAAGAGAGAATATTGAAAGAAGCAAAAGAAAAACAAGTCACATACAAAGAAGGGCCCATCAGAATTACAGCTGACTTATCAATGCAAACTATGAAAGCCAGAAGAGCCTGGACCAAGGTATTTCCAGTTCTGCATAACAATAGATGCCAGCCCAGATGCTTGCCTTCCAGATAAAACCTGTCCTGAGTATACAGAATGTACACTGACATGCAAAGAAACAGTAAAGGGAGATTTGAAAAAGAAACAGTGGTGAGGGTGGGTTCGGGCCTCCATTGGGGTAGGGGCTCAGAGTTCAGCAGACCACCAGAGAGTGCAGGGTTTTGGCCTTCCTCTGGCAACTCAAGGCACTGGAAAGGCAAAATCAAATGAAACCCAAACCCAGCAGAAGAGAAGATATAACAAAAATCAGAGCAGAAATTAATGAAATAGAAACAAAGAAAACAATACCAAGAATCAGTGAATCTAGCCTGGCATGGTGGCACACACCTTTAATCCCAGCACTCAGGAGGCAGAGGGAGGTGGAGCTCTGTGAGTTTAAGGCCAGTCTGGTCTACATATTGAGCTCCAGGATAGCCAAGGCTACACAGCAAAATCCTGTCTCAAAAAATAAAAAACAGGAAGGAAAAATAACCCAAAAGACTAAATTTTGCTTTTTTTTTGAGGGGGGGAGGTGTTTTTTGAACCATCTCTCTGTAGCCCCAACTGGCCTGGAACTCACTAAGTAGATCAGGCTGGCCTTGAACTCACAGAGATTCCCCTGCCTCTGCCTCCTGAGTGCTGGGAGTACAGGCATGCACCACCACACCTGGCAAATTCGGCTTTTTTTAGTCTTTTTTGAAACAGGGTTTCCCTGTAGGCCCAGCTGTCCCCAGGCCCAGATGGATTTACAGCAGAATTCTAGACGAATTAAAGAAGACTTCCAACCAATACTGCTTAAATTATTTAAAACAGTAGAAACAGGGGGAGAACTCCTAAATTCCTTCTAGGAAGCCAGCATCACTCTAATACCCAAATTGGGTAAAGACACAACCAAAAAAGAAAACTATAGACCCATATCCTTAATGAACATAGATGCAAAATTTCTCAGCAAGATACTTGCAAACCGCATGCAGACACACATCAAAAACATCATTCACCGTGATCAAGTAGGCTTTATTCCAGAGATGCAGGGCTGTTCAATATGTGCAAGTCAATAAACATCATTAATCATATAAATGGATTCAAAGACTAAAACTACATCATCATCTCAATAGATGTAAAAAAGGCTTTTGACAAAATTCACCATGCATTTATGTTCAAAGTCCTAGAGGGAATTGGACTGGAGGGAACATACCTCAACATAATTAAAGCAATATACAACAAACCCACAGCCAACATCATTCTAAATGGAGAAAAACTGGAACCATTCCCATTAAAATCAGGAACCAGATAAGGATGTCCACTATCTCCACTCCTTTTCAACATAGTGCTTGAAACTCTTGCTAGAGCAATAAGACAGGAGAAGGAAATTAAAGGAGTACTAATTGGAAAAGAAGAGGTCAAACTATCACTTTTTGCCGATGATATGATACTATACCTAAGATATTCCAAAAGTTCCACCAGAAAACTCCTAGAACTGATCAACACTTTCAGTATAGTGGCAGGTTATAAAATCAATCTACAAAAATCAGTAGCCTTTCTATCTACTAATAACAAGCACCTGGAGAAAGAATACAGGGACATGTGCCCATTCACAATTGCTGCAAAAAAATTAAAATGTCTTGGAATAAATCTGGCCGAAGACACCAAAGATCTCTACAATGAAAAATTTAAGTCGTTGAAGAAAGAGATTGAGGAAGACACCAGGAGATAGAAGGACCTCCCATGTTCAAGGATTGGAAGAATTAATAGTGTTAAAATGACCATCCTACCAAAAGCAATATATAGATTCAATGCAATCCCAATCAAAATCCCCATGGCATACTTCACAGAATTAGAAAAATCCATCCTTAGATTCATATGGAGGCACAAAAGACTCTGGATAGCCAAAGCAACCCTGAGCACAAAGAGCAACACTGGGGGGATTACTATACCAGATCTCAAGGTATACTACAGAGCCATAGTCATAAAAACAGCATGGTACTGGTGCAAAAACAGACACATAGATCACTGGAACATCATTGAAAATCCAAACCTGAGTACACTCAATTTCAGCCACCTGATATTTGACAAAGG
>NW_008352270.1:4912591-4912967 GCF_000622305.1 Nannospalax galili | reverse complement strand
TCAGGAATTAAGGTCAGCAATCAATAAGTGGGACCTCATTAAACTAAAAAAAGCTTCTGTAAAGCAAAAGAAACAATAAAAAATGAAGAGAAAACCCACAGAATGGGAAAAAGTCTTCACCAGTGACACATCTGACAGAGGTTTAACATCCAGAATATATAAAGAACTCAAAAAACAAGGAATGGAGAAACCAAGTGACCCAATTTAAAGATGGGCTAAAGATGTAAACAGAGCATTCGCAAAGGAAGAAATAAAGATTGCTAAGAAACATTTCAAAAAGTGTTCAGTATCATTACTAATTAGGGAAATGCAAATTAAAACCACCCTAAGGTATCACCTTACCCCAATCAGACTGGCTAGGATCAAGAGAACAAAT
>NW_008352270.1:4856130-4911918 GCF_000622305.1 Nannospalax galili | reverse complement strand
GGACTCTCATATGAACATTTGAAAATTGCCCTGTTCTGACTTTTTTCTAGTTCCCTGTCTAGAACTTGTTATGCTAATTTCTCTTGCCTTTACTTGTCCTTCACATCTTCTATTAAGGATTCAACAATTTTCTTTTCCACCTAGAGATAAGAGTTATGCAATTTGGGAGTGTTTTAGATAGACCCACTGAAGGGGTACTGCAATTGGTTCACCCTGCGTCCCTGTTCAGCATGAAAGAAGCCAGAGCGGTCGGCATCCCTATTCCCTATTGGCAATTTGGGTAACCCCTTCAGGGGATGGCGTGATAAGAATAGGAGGTAGGAACCGGCTAGGCAGTTAGGACAAAAAAGACCCCAAAGAAATGTAGCCAGTTTCTTGGCTAAAAGTCAAAATGTCCTTGGGCCTCCTAGCAACATACTCTGTTCGCCAAAAATGACGAACTTATTTGGGGGCTTTTATCTAATCCTTAAAAGATTTTAGGGTTACCTCTTCAGAGGGGGGGGATGTTGGAGGGGAGGGAGTGGGCATGGATTTAATCAAAACACCTTATATGCATTTATGAAATTCTCAAAGTTTTTGTGAAATTAAAAAAAAAATTTGTAGAGGAAAAAAAAAAGAAAAAGAAACAGTGGCTAATATTTCTCAGCTTTTTACTTTATGTTGACAATGTGATCCATTTTGACTTTTGCATTACACAATATTTTTATGGGTTTCATTTGTAAAATTGGACAGAACCGAATCACTTGTAAAACACTATCTCATTCCAACGGAATGGAATGTTACACTCATTTTGAGTAGTTGTCCCGGAGATGCCAAAAAGTGGAATTCAGGTTCCTGATTTTCTACTTTGGGAACTTTACCACTTTGTTCATTCAGTAGTTTCACTGTGTGTATAAGCATTTGCCTGGGTACTGTGATAAATAGATTGAGTCTCTACATGTGTTCAGGGGCTAATGGAGGAAATGGACAAGTAACGTGGAAATCACTGCATGGTGTGAGGAGAGGACAGGAGGAGGCAGGCAGTGAAGGCTGAAGAAGCATGAGCCAGGTGGCCCAGGGGAGAGGACAAGCATTTCAGCAGAGCTGGAAGGCAACATGTGGGTGTTAAGAATGGCCAGATGGGAAACTGGGGAAGCAAGCAGGGCCTTCAGAGTCCTGCATATTAGCTTAAGAAATGCTGAGAGACATGGGGGCTGGAGAGATGGCTCAGCAGTTAAGAGTACTGGCTGCTTTTGCAGAGTACCTAGTTCGATTCCCAGCACCCATATGGCAGCTAACTGATCCAGACTCTAACCCTCTTCTGGTTTCTGCTCCATAGGCACTGCACGACACGGGTACACTTAGGTACATGCTGGTATAACACGCATACGCTTAAAGTGAAAAAAAAAAAGTAAATGAGTGAATGAATGAATGAATAAATAAATAAATAAATATTTTAAAAAGAAAAGATGAGCTACGAAAGAAGGCTCAAAGACCCAGGTTTGGATTTTAGAAAGAAGCAAAATTTTCCATGTAGAGAATGGCTTGGAAAGTTCCAATATTTATAAGATTTATCTCTATAAGGTAAATAAAATAGGAGCTGTGGAGATTGCTCAGTGGGTAGAGTTCTTCCTGCACAATCATAAGGACCTGCGTTTATCTATCCAGCATACATGTAGAAGCTGGGCACACTGTTCATCTGTAACCCCAGGGCTGGGGGGTTGGCCAAGACGGGCAGATCCCAGGGGCCTGCTAGACAGAACAGCCAGCTTCCTGTTCAGTGAGAGAGTCTGTCTCCAAAAGTAAGTTGGAGAGAGGTAGAAGATACCTGACTTTGACCTTTGGCCTCTGCAGGTGCACACAATGGCAAGTGCACCCCCTACGTGTACACGCACACACACACACACACACACACACACACACACACACAGAACAAAATGGGATCCTTGACTTCAAAGAGATAAACCTATCAATAGGGAAAGAGCAGCAGACAGTGCACTGAAGTAAAGGCAGTGGTAGAGTCAGAGGTCAAGCAATTAAATGCTTTCAGGTTAAAACCCAAAAGGTGATTGTCAAGTTGTTTGGGGCATAAGAACAAATCTCATCTCAAGATTTCCACTTCTAGATACATGATTTGAGATTTTTGTTGTCTTTATAGGTGATAAACAAGGGACTTTTTTTCCTTGGATCTTTCATAGCCCTCGGAGGTGCATATCTACTTGTGCACCACATGTCCTGGAAACCTCTGGAATACTTGCGAAGACCAGCATGGAACTGGAATCACCGGCTTCTGGACTAGGAGCATGGGCCTGGTTCCTTGCACGTTGCACTGAGTCACTGGAACAGATTCTCTGTTTCACTAAACGGTGATAGAAAGGCCCTAGGTAGCAAATATTTGATTTCTTGGTAACCAAAATCAATGATGAAAAGCACATTTCCACCACCAACATATGTAATTCACTGCTGGAAAATAATTGTCAGCGTATAATTCAGTTCAGTAGACTTTATGTATTTGTTTGCAATTCTGCGAGGAAGAAACATGCAATTTTGGGTTGCAACATGTGGCTTTCCTGCCACCTTTGCATGCTTGGGTTGGGTCATTCTAAATTTAAAAAGGCAGTAACCAAGCTCTCTTTCACTTCTCAGAAATTAAGGCCCCAAAGGCCTCTGGGAAGACACATTAACACAATAATACCTTTTATTTTTTTAAGTGCTTGTAATAGGATGGAAACACACAGGATTGAAAACCACAGCTTGCTAAACACTATTTTTCCTTCATCACATGGTTGGAGCCTGGTTAACCACAGGACTCAGAGCCACTTGATAAAACCAGATGTGTCCTTGAGAGCTGGGGGAGGGCCAAAGCTCCAGTTTGAATATGTTTGATTTCTGAGTCTCTGGATACCAGAATTATGATCTTATGAAGATAAGAAAAAGGTTATTAATGCCATCTTAGTGAATGAAATATAGAAAGGACTTTTATTAATGAATATTTATATATACAAGTATAAAGGAAACAGGGATATCATTTTATAGAAATATGAAACTATACTGTATTCCATTTCACACACCAAGAAGTAGTTTTTTTGAACTTTATACTGCAGTGAACTTCATTCTCTAAAGTGCAGTTAGTGGAAACATTTCCTTCGTTCCTTCCTTCTTTGGTAGGCTCACTGGGGCATTTAGAGATTACTCAAATACTGTAATTAATGAGACAATACTGACTTGGAAGTAAAAAATTAGTTCATAAAAATGAAGCAATTTGGCGTTTTCTATACTGTCAGAGACATCCTTCAGTCTTAATAATTCATGTTTGGTGTGCTGGTTTGGAATACCCTGGTTTATACAACAGCTTCAATGAAGAAGGAAAATTTTAGATGTGCCAAGACACTTGGATTTGAGGAGCAATTTATGGGCAGTCACCTTTGTAAACTCTGTCCTGTTTTTAGGCAAGCAGGGGGTGGTGGGGGGGGCTTTTCCTTGTATCAATTCTCAGTCACCTCCTGCTCAAAATAATCTGTGTGCAAAATAGGACTTATTCGAGGGTAGCATATTCTATTCTCCAGGTATAAACAATGAGCCCCGGGAAAATGGTCTGTTCTCCAAGGGCTTACTGATAAGCAATGAACATTAAATAATAAATTGTATGGGTCCAGTGAGATGGCTCAGCAGGTAAATGTGCTTGCCATCAAGTCTGCCAACCTGTTTGATTCCAGGGACCCATGGTGGAAGGAAAGAACCGACTCCTGCAAGTTGTCCTTTAGCCTCCATATGCACACTCACACACACCTCTCTCTCTCTCCCTCTCTCTCTCTAATAAATAAATGTAATAAAAATTCAAATAATACATGTTATAAATGTACTAAACCACTTATTTTCATCCCTCTTCAAATGTAATGTCTGTTTGCTGGGAACTCCGAAGTGCAGAACCTCTAACAAAATGGTGGTCAATGATTGAAAGGAAAAGAAAATCATACTGAGCTCATGTTTGAAATGAAACAGAGACATTACTCTGCCCTCAACACCCTCTTCTCCACACATGCTCTCCACTATCCTATCTTTAACCATCCGCGTGATCAGTGTGAAGTCTCCTCGTTGCTATGATGCAGTATCTTCTGGAAATTTCTCAGTGATTCTGAAGCCCTCTTAGTCATATGACACATAGGACAACAGTCTTATTTTCAGATAAAAGTAGGGGATTGATTTATTATCTTTAATAAACTTAATTGGTTAAACACACAACATGACACAGGACTCAACACAGCAGCACACTCAAGACGTCCTATCTATTTATTGCACATGTGTGTAGGACAGTTATTTTTACAGTGAAATATCTTTGAGAAAAAAGTATATTATGTGCTTTGGCAAATACATTCATTAAAAAATATATTTGAAATGCTAGTTTCTAACATATTAGATGATGGTGCCAGTTGCCCATCTTGTGCCTCTAGCGTTTTCTCATGTTTAAAAGCACCCATTGAATTAAGAAGTCTTTGTCTTCCTCAGTCACTTCATGAGGGCAGATTTCCTGCTGAGCCACAGAGGTTCTGTTGATAATATACTAAGTGGATTTCCAGAACAATCCAGACAACAGAAGTCCAAATGGGGCATCTAATCCAAGGCTCCATCTTCAATTCCTATAAAGGACGAACTTGGATGACGTCGACCTTGGATACATTGGTTCTGTCACTGTCATCGGCCGACAGGGACTCATCACTGGTGATAATAAAAATGATGGAGGAAGAATTGAAAGTCACTTTCTTCTTTGGCCTGTCCCCATCCTTCTGTGACATCACAATGGGCCTGATCTGCATCTCACTTTCAGCTGGTGGTAGGTTTTTAGCCGGCCGCTGGCATCTCAACAGCCGAAAACACAGGAGTTGCAGAAGGGACCTTCGAAACTGGGCAGAGAAAAAGATAACAATGAATTGATTATTAACTAAACGTCTGGTTCTTAATCTGGATTAAAGGTCAAGAAAATTAGTTGAAAGTAATTTGGGTTTTCCTTTTCATCTCGTGTGTGTGTATGTGTGTGTGTGTGTGTGTGTGCAGGTGTGTGTGAATGTATGAAAGTGTATATGTGTGTGTGATGGTATGTGTGCAGGTGCATGTGAATGTATGAAAGTGTATATGTGTGTGTGATGGTATGTGTGCAGGTGCATGTGTGTACAGAGGCCAGAGGTCAACCACAGGTGCTGTTCTTATGGTATCAACCATCTTGTCTTTTAAGACCGAGACATGGGGCCTGGTCAGTGAGCTCCAGGGATCCACCTATCTCCAGCTTCCCAGAGCTGGGATAACATGCACGCCACCACACCCAGCTTTTTACATGGGTGCTGGAGACTAAATTCAGGCCCTCATGCTTGGACAGCAGGGACTGTACCAACTGAACCATCTCTCAACCCCTTGCTTTTTCTTTATAACTGATGTAGGTGGATTTACACTGTAATGTTCAGTTCTACGTAGGCCCTCCCTTGAGTTTTAGGTCTTTCTTATAAATCTTATTAACTAGATACATAAGAAAATTTTAATCCTTTATAATCTCTATGACTTTGGTATGCATATATCTTCTCCCAGGGCAGCTTTGCCTGTGAGTTTAAAGGATTATGAACATGAGCTCAGCTCATAAATACACAGTGAGCACTTCTTGAGTAACAGCCACTGTGCTGTGCTCAAGAGATACTGGCCACAGTGGTGTTCCCAGCCTGCTGGACTCACTAATGTTCTTAACTGAGTGAAGAGTGTTTTATCCTATTGAGATCATTAACCATTTAGGTGGAAAATACTCTAGTGGGGAGTACCAGGTTCATGTGTGTGTGGTTCTCAGTGTCCTAGGCACCACACTAAACTGCGTCTCTCAGGCCCTCTCAGGGCCTTTCTATAAGAACCCCAGTGGCCAAGGTCTGATGAAAGGAGCATCACAATGTGCAGGGGACATAGATTCTGTTTTGATAGCACAGAAAACGTCCTATCTCCACCAAATGACCTAGATCTAGACCTAGTCCTCGGGAGACTGTAAGCACTCCTTCCTTGCCAATCTCCTGAAATACTGGGGCTGCTTGTTAATTATTAAGTCTACCATGACAAACAGAACATAAAAACACGAAGCTAACTTGTTAGTCATTTAAACAATTAAATTTGTTTTTATTTTGTGTGTATGAGTATTTTGCCTGCATACATGTAAGTGCACCCATGCTATGCAATGCCCACAGAGGCCAGAAGTCCTCTTCTTCTGTCTGATCCCCTGGAACTGGAGTTATGGGTGGTTGTCATGCCCCACGAGGGTACTGGGAACCTGATCCAGGTCCTCTGCAAGAGTGGCAAGTGCTCTTAACCACTCAGCCATCTCTCCAGCCTACTACTTTTGAAAAAGATTTTTAAATTTTATGTATGTATGTATGTATGTATGTATGTATTTATGTGTGTGTGTGTGTGTTTGTCATGCCCCACAAGGGTACTGGGAACCTAATCCAGGTCCTCTGCAAGAGTGGCAAGTGCTCTTAACCACTCAGCCATCTCTCCAGCCTACTACTTTTGAAAAAGATTTTTAAATTTTATGTATGTATGTATGTATGTATGTATGTATGTATGTATGTATGTGTGTGTGTGTGTATGTGTATGTGCTGTGTGCACATTTGTACGGAGAACTGTAGAGGCCAGAAGAGAGGTTAAATCCCCTCGGGATGGAGTTACGGCAGCTGTGAGCCTCCTGATGTGGGTGCTAGGAATTGAACTCTGGTCCTCTGGAAGAGCTGCAAGCACTCTTAACTGCTGAACCATCTCTCTTTTACAAACTTCTTGAGTTTTTTAATTATCGACACTGTTCTAAATTGTTGCACCACATAAAATCTATTTTCTACTAGTTCCCCAGGTAGAAAAAGGCACTTAATTCCAGAGCTTACCTTTCTGATCATGAAGATATAGATAACCGTATTGTACACAGTGGTTGATTTAGCGAAGAGATAAGAAACAATAGACACTAGTGGAGAGACCAGGTATCCATAGCCATTAACCAACAAGAACCGGACCACTATATAAGGCATCCAGCAAGTCACGAAGACAAAGACCATCAAAAAGCACATTTTGGCCACTTTCTTTTCATATCTTAAAATCTTGATCACTTGAATTGTCTGAAGATCTTCAACACAGCGAAGCTGGAGAAAGAAGGAAGGAAAGGGCTGAAAAATGGTTCCTTTTCCTTGACTGCTTTTTGGGGATCTGATAAGCAGTTACCATCACCATAACTGGCCCTGCGTTTGTGGAAAAAGAAATGGAGCTGGACCATGGAAAGCTGACTTCTAATCCAAAGCCCCACCTTAATCCCTGTGGGCCTCAGTCCCCTCAACTGAAACCTACCGTGGGGGGGTGCACACCTCCCACGGCACATGTACAAAGGTCAAGGACAACCTGAAGCATGGGTCTTCACCTTCACCTTGCTTGAGACAGCCCCTCTTAGTTGTTTGCCACTGTCTATGCCTGGCTATCTGGCCTGCAGTCTTCCAGGGCTTCTCCCGTCCCTCCCTTCCATCCTGCTGTGGGAGTGCTGGGATTAGGCACCCACCACTATGCTGTACCCAGCTTTGCCGAGGTTCTGTGGATTCCAACTCAAGTCATCAGGCATGCATAGCAAGCATTATCCACTGATCCATCTCCCCAGTCCATTTTAATATTTTAATATTAACATTTCTGATTTACTAAATAAGGATGAAATAAATTATTTTGCCCAGATCTTCAGTTTCCTAAAAGACAGCCTGAAAGGGTCAGTGCAGAACAATCTCTTCAAGATCCAGAAAACTGTTTTGTCTGGAGCGCTGATTAACGAATTCTCCAGCCAGGAAACAAGCTCATGCCATGCCAGGCATCTGCAGAGAGAAGCCCGCAGCGGTCTGGATAAGAACCTCATCCCAAATGAGCTCTCACTGGGAACTGCCACAGCTTTCAATTCACTGCGAATGAATATAAAGTGGGGTTTGATGCAGTTTGTGGTGGGATTCATGGGAATTGTTTGCTGGGGAAATCACTTGGAATAAGCCAGGGAGCCCCGTTCCTCTGACGAGAACTATGCTACGCTTCCTGTGTCCCCAGAGGCTGGAGGAGTAATGACATAGATACAAAGTTGAGTTTCTTGGATGGAAAGTGCTTCAGAGATTATCCTATTATCATGTATCAAGGTGAGGCAAAGAATCTCTTACACACCAAAAATGGGTCCTTAAATAGAAATGGTTGTTTCTGAGCATTGTAAGAAGCTACACTAATTTTGCTACAAGAATACAAATACTTTAATGTTGATTTTTTTTAAGAGATCTGGAAAATTGGTGATGCTAGCTAGTACTGATGATATTAGACTAGAAAATCTGTTGCATTTCCTTAGTGGCGGATATTTCTGTTGAGTGAGAACTGGTACAAAATATATTTTAAAAATCTAAATCCCAGTGTGGTGGCACGGCCTTTAATCCCAGCACTCGGGAGGCAGAGGCAGGCAGATCTCTGTGAGTTCAAGGTCATCCCGGTCTACACAGTGAGTTCCAGGGGCTGCAGGGAGACCCTGTCTCAAAAAGACAAAAAAAAAAAAAAAAAAAAAAAAAAAAAAAAAAAAAAAAACAACTAAATCCCTTTAATCTAAACATGCTTCTTTTAGAAATTTATACTAGGAAAATAATCAGAGATATGCACCAAAATCTAGGCACATGATTGTCTCCATAGAGATACTGATGTGTCTAACAAACGTCTCAATTTGCAAGAGATTTGAAGAGTAAATTTTAGTGTATCCATTCTTTGGGCTATTGGACAAGGGGTGTACATCAGTGGTGGTGTAGTTGGCTAGTATGTGTAAGGTCCTGGGTGGTTCCCTAGAACCACCCTTACCAAATGCTGACATGATTGATGCCAAATGCAGTATATAGAGGTAAAAAAACACCAGACACCAGGAGCACAATTGGCTGCCAGGAGTAAGCAGTCCACATCACCATACAGTCCTTTGCAGTTTCCTTTTGAATGTTTATTTTGCACATATATTACCTAACCAAATAAAATTTTTAAGTGGGCCAGGTGTGGTAGAGTATGTCTTTAATCCTAGCACTCACAAGACAGAGGCAGATGGATCTCTGTGAGTTCGAAGCCAGCCTGGTCTTCATGGAAAACTGCAGGACAGCCAGGTCTACCTAGTGAGACTCTGTATTACAAAAAACAATGTATTGTATTTCAGTAAATCAAGTGCACCTTTTTGTTCTAGTATTGTAAAAATCCAGGGAGAATTCTTTATAGACATTATTTTAAACGTGTTAATGGAATTTTAATATATTTTAATTGGCATTCCTAAATTATTGATATCATCTAAAATTGTATTTAAGAAAAATTATTCTCATTAAAATCATGTATTGAGATTAATAAATAAGGAAACATGGAAATTAAAATATTTGACTTAAAAAGGTTTATTTTTATTTTATTTTGTGCATGAGTGTTTTACATGCATGTATGTGTATCATGTGTATGCCTAGTGCCCACAGAGACCAAAAAGGGTATCAGATCCCCTGGAACATAAGTTACAGATGGTTGCTAGTCACCATGTGGGTGCCAGGAACCAGGTCCTCCGCAAAAGCAGCCAGTACTCTTAACTGCTGAGTCACCTCTCCAGTCCCACAAGACCTCATTTCAATGACAGCCCTCATCTCCACTCTACTATGCATTGCCCCTCCCGGAATAAGGAAATACAGGCAAAGTACTTGCACAAAGTTCTCTGTTGAGGTAGCAACACAGGCAAATCTCTTTCCATTTTTTATCACTTCCCCTATCCTTCACCCCTTCTCTTGATTTGTGTTCTGTTTGTAACTCATTCCAAAACTAATCACTGATTACCTCTAACAAGTAAGAAAGCGTCAGTGTCAAGAAAATGACTTCAAGAAAGCTCTTGAAGTCAGTTTGGCAACAGCACATCACAGCTGGGAGGAAGGAAATGGCAAGTGTCTGAAGTAAAAGTTGCCACATGACTGTGCCCCACTCTGACAGTTATGCACACGTCACCCTCGCTGGTTCCCATATAAAACCTGGTTCTAGAGCTTGACAACTCTTACAGCCTCTGGTAGTTCGTTCATGTGATTGTGAATGAATAAAATTGTGGGACTTGTAGAATTCTCTTTTTTAGAATTCTTAAATTTTAAGAGTGGGGTTGACATTGTCCATCTGCCTTTTCCTCATTCCTTTTGGTTTAGGGGATGACATACGGACAGTAAAGGTTATGCCCCATTGATCTTTTTCGGGAATGAATCACAGTGCAAACTTCTACTCATCAGGAAGCCGTGTAAAATTGTTCAACTCTGGGCAACCAAGTGATTGTGTAGGAAGAGTTTGGTTCTTTTCACACCAGAAGCTGCATGTGGACATGGTTTAAGGAAAGGTTATCCACAGTCTTCAACTCACCATTCGAACTGAATACAGAATATGACCATAGCAATGGGCTATGATGCCCATGGGCACCACCAGGCAGCCGAGAAACAAGAAGAGCACAAACGAGGAGTCGTTGGCGTCCTTGGATTTCCAGTCCACGGTGCAGCCCAGTCCATGCACGTCCAGGATGTATCTGTTCCATCCCAGGAGAGGTGCTCCTGCCCATGCCAAAGAGTAGAGCCAGATGTAGGTAATGGCCCTCCAAGCCCAGGAAAAACTGATCACTCTGGCATGGACCACACGGATATAACGTTCATAGGCCAGAACAGTGAGGGTGGTGATGGAAACAAAGCCTGCAAGAAGAGAATGTAGAGTATGGGGCAGGGGGAAATCACAGAAAAATCACACATTCACATTCCATCAGAAATACCATATAGAGAACCTGAGGCCCATGGAGTGCTCTAGAAACACCAAGAGCTCCTGGAGGATAGCACCCCAGGAAACCCAACTAGAAATGTGCCTACCTATAAAAGGAAATGTTGAATTAAAAAATGACCTGTACAGTATAGGACAAAGATCAGAGCACTAAGATCAGTTCTGCTCCCAAGATGCTGCTGGGACAGAAATTTCACTCTGGAGTGAGTCGCTTACATGTCTCCTGTAGCTTTGCCTTTGTTCAACTGATGGGTGACAAAGGCACAGTTGGGTTCCTCAAACTCAGACTGGCCAGTCAGTACATTGTGGCCAAGGGCTGACTTAGCCTATCTAGGAGATGCCAGCATAGCAACTGTTCACAATTCCTTGGATTCCATACAAGGTGGGGGACGTCTCCTGTGCCCTGGTCTTCATTTATACCTCAATTTTACAGCAAATCCATTTTAACAGAGTTATTTGTGTATTTCTCCCAAGAGTGATTTTTTTTTTTTTTTTGTCTTTTTGAGACAGGGTCTTCCTGTAGCTCCAGCTGGAACTCGCTATGTAGGCCAGACTGGCCTTGAACTCACAGAGATCTGCCTGCCTCTACCAAGAGTGGTTTTTATTCACTTGACAAGCCCGGGGCACTGTGGTGACACTGAGGACCCAGTGGTGACTGAGAGGCAGAACTCTAAGGTGTCTGAAGGGCATGTAGGTGTACAAACAAGTGTACTGTGTTAAGGTGACACATGCCACCATTGTGACACAGTGTGTTAGAGTCACAGGAAAGGACATTTGTTCACAAGGCAGGAGCAGCACACCTTCAGGGAGAATGAAGAGTCGTGGAACAGATCACTCTCACAAAAAAGGACAGGAAAGTGTCAATGAACAAAGAGGATTCAGAGACGCCTGGCTTGGAGTAGACGGAAAGAGAAATTAAGAGAGCGCAAATGAAGCCTCACTGGGAGAGGCTCTGATTTCTTGAGAAGGTTGGGTTTGTTTTTGCTGTATTTAAACCCTTTTCTGTATGAAATATTAAATTGAAAATCTACTGCTTCTTTGTAGTTTTTCATCATGAAAGTGACACATTAGATTCTTTTTCTTCCTCCTTTTTCTTCAGAATGAACACTCATTCGGGCAGTAGCACAGAACTAGAAACATCATTAATGATATAGAAAGCAACCTGAAGGTTATTGCTGTGGTCAGGCAAGACACAATGGGGCCCAACTTGGATAATATTAAAGGCGTCAAGCCAAGGCCACATCCTGGAGATTCTAGCACTTGACACCAGCAGAATACGCCTGTTTGTTGAATGAAAGGAGTGAAGGAGAGAGGAGTTGGAAACGACCTGGAGATTTCTAGCTTGCCCATGAGCACAGAATGATGACATTGACCAAAGTTTAGGCTATAAGGGATGTATGATGGATGTACATTAATCTTCATTGTCAAGTTGACTGGAATTAAAGTCACTTAGGAAACTGAGGTATCCCTCTGGATCTGTGCGAATATTTCCAGAAAGGACTAATGGAGGAGAGGAGACCAAGCTGAATGTGGGTGGGACTTGGGTAGAATGGGGGTGGGGGTAGACAGCATTCCCCTTCCTCTGCTTTAAGACGAGCCATGGCCTGAGCTGCCACGCTCCACAACATGAGCCAAAATAAATCCTTCGTTCCTTCCTTGAGGCTGTTTTGTCCACAGAAGTCACTAATACAGAGTATGACATGGAAAAGAAAATGAAACTGAACTCCCCGTAGCACACTGAAGTGTTTGCTATATTTGTGGCTAGACTGAGGTTAGAAAAAGGATCTAAGAGAGAAGAAAGGTAAGGCTGGTCTTCTAAGAAGCAGAACAAAGGTGTTGGGGTGCTGAGCACACTCGGGGAGGAGGGCAGTCCCAATTCCTTCTCTACCTGGTTCCATAACTTCCACTGAGTCAGAGAATCTTTTCAGGCTTTGGTGGTTGTTTTTATTAAATAAGATAAAATAAAATAAAATACCTTGTAAAGTCTTGTGATTCTGTTATTAGAAAAGTGTGGAATGAAGAGAAGTCTGACTCAGAAATTGGCAAACAGTTCATGTTCATTAGAATTTTTTTTTTTTTTTGGTGTTTGCAGGGGTGGAGGAAGCAGTATTTCCAGTTTCTGATACACATGACATACACCAAGCATTTGCTGAATAAATAACTGAATAAGCTTTAATGATTAAAAGATGGAGTATTGGAAGACAGTTTTAGGAAATTCTTGAGTCAGCTGTGAATTGGCATAGATTGTCAAATGGTACTCCCAATTCAAATTCTAAAACTAATTAGATGTATTGTTTCAGAAATCTCTTTTTACTCTATTAACATTTTATATAAAGAATAGTGTGTCCTTTAATTATACTCCTAGAAGGACATCTAGAAACCTAAAGCAAATGACATTAAAAAGTTGACAGTAAAGAAATGCTGCTAATGGAGTTAGACAGGCGGCTCAGCAGTTAAGAGCACTGGCTGCTCTTGCAGAAGACCTGGGCTCAGTTCCCAGCACCCACACAGCTGCTAACAACTATCTGTAACTCCAGTTCCAGGGGATTCTACGCCCTCTTCTGGCCTCTGTGGGCATTGCTCGCATGTGGTACACTTAGATGCAGGCAAAACACTCTTACACATAAAATAAAAATAAATAAATAAAATGGTTTTAAAAATACTGCTAATTTCATTTAGCTTACAAACTTTCTTATTAAATATAATGACATCTGATTTATAATTAACATCAAATGCTAAAAGAGTTTGGCCTTCAGCCTGTAGTTAATTACACTGAATACAATTTAGCTCTTCACAGACAAGAAAACTTTGTGCAAAGAATTTCACTGTTGTAATTTAATATGTCTCAGTACACTTTAGAGATGAATAAATGAGTTTTTATGGAAAGGCTGGTGTGTGCATACGATGATGTTCATGTGTTAATTTATTCATTCAGTCATTAACTATAATTGCCTATCTACGTGTGTCCATCATTGTGTCAGAAGTCAGTGTACAGAGATCCTTGTAGCTTCCAGTGCCTCGTAGAAATTAAAATCCAGTGGTCAGCCAGAAAAAAATTTAAACAAGTAAATTAGTGAACTGCAATGAATGCGAAGACAAAGAGTAGCATAAGGCCTGGGGAGAGAGAAGACACACAGAGGGGTATAGGAACATTGTCAAGGTGACAGAGCTGAGCATGATGATAAACCGGGTTACTGGAAGATAGCAAATTTATCTGATTAGTTAGGTCAAAAAGATTTTCTAATCTGTTATTATAGCTTTGTTGGTTGTTGGTTTTTATTGTGCCTGTGTATTAGCTAGCACTTTTTGAGACAGGGTCTTCCTGTAGCTCCATCTGTCCTGGAACTCACTATGTAGACCAGGCTGGCCTTGAATTCACAGAGATCTGCCTGCCTCGGCCTCCAGAGTGCTGGGATTAAAGGCGCGCGCCACCACGCCTGGCTTTGCACTTTAACTTTTGAGTGCTTCATTTAAGTGACCAACATTTCGTACCATAGCAGGGGAACAAGGCTTGCTTTTCTCAAGCCCTCCTGGACCCAGTTAAAAGAATCTAAACTATAGCTTTACTCTTCTTGACAAAATAGAGTTCCCTGACTTCTTCGGCACTTTATTTACCAATGAGTTTTGATTCTGAGGCAAATTGGAGAGATAGTTCAGTTGGAAAAGTGCTTGTCCGGCACCACCTCCTGGCCAGCACCACCTCCTGGCCAGCATCACCTCCTGGCCAGCATCACCTCCTGTCTGGCACCACCTCCTGGCCAGCACCACCTCCTGGCTAGCACCACATCCTGTATGGTACAACCTATGAGGAACAGACTGGTATATAACATTCTTAAAAGTATAAAAGTTCTACCTATAGACTTTTCAAGGTAGATTGAAAATATGAGCACATGTGCATATTGAAACCACATTAGAAAAATCAGGCCCAAGAACACACCAGACCAATGAACACTGCAACACCCTCACCTGGACCCTGAATGTGGGCAGACAATGAGATGGCCCCATTGACCTCTCATCTGACCACCTGGTGTGTGTGCCACCAAGAATTGGACAAGACAAAGAACTGACTCTGGTGCTTCAGTTCAGCTGAGTCCCCACTGCTTGACACTGATCCACTCGAATTGCAGTCAGTCTGCCCATCTGTCCACCCAGACTGGGTCCTGTGCCTCTGCAGCTCAACTCTGCAGCTTGGCTTGAATCTGCAACCCTGAAGCTGAGCTGTGTGCCTCAGAGAGCTCTCTACTGGGTTTCTTAATGTCCAAACACCTGCAGTGACTCTCTTTACAACTCACTCAACTCACTGCCTCTGCCTCCATTAAGGCCTTTTAATACCTTTTGAAGCTATTCTATAACCTAAATAGTAAGCAGATTACTGTGATATGTGTAACATATGATCTGAAAGTTAATATTAGTAATTAATTTTGGAAAAAAGAACCCGTGTTTGCCAACTGCTAGCTATCAAGGGAAATTGGGACTAACTGGCAAAGGGAACCAACAGAGTTTGTGAATTTATTGTTAATCCATATATTCTGACACTGGAAAAACATGAATGTGTCTATGTTTTTGATTTATTGCACTCAACAGTGATACAAATGTTAACATTTAAAAATCAAGTTATTGCTTCCCATTTACAAAATATACACAATGAATTATAAATATTTTAGTGATTTTTGAAGCAAGCGAGCAAGGAACTTGGCAATGTGGCACTCGGTTGGGGCAATGCACACACTCCAACAATGCACTTGGTGATCTAAAACACTCACCTGGATGCACTATGCACACCCCCACCCCACTCTGGACAATGCATCAGTGACTCTCCTTTCATAAAGTTTCTATTCAAATATGTTCCTGGGTGTGTCCAGGTATAGGAGCGAGGGGACCCATCTCACATGGGCTGGATTTGGGTACATGCAAAATAAAACAAACTGTTCTCTGAGTGAACTCTTAGGGAGAGTCCCTTTTTACCATCTTATGCCTATGCATAATTGGGTGTACACATGATTAAAATCAGAGGTATCATGGGAAGGGCCAAGAGCAATACAGAGAAGGTTACCTAACCCAAATCCATGTGTGGAGATCAGAGGACAACTTATAGGAGTTGGTTCTCTGCTTCTCCCCTGTGGGACCCAGGACAGAAGTCAGGTCATCAGCTACTTGCTCACTATCCTGCAAGTTTTTTTTAATGATCTACCTATCTAGCAACTCAATTTTGTTAAAAGGAAATCATGGGGGACTGATTGAGTGATCATTCATTTCTGCAGTATTTTCACCTACATTTTAAATCTCCCATACTGTCATCTACCTTGTCGCATATTTCCCTGGCGACTCTGCACAGTAAGACTAATTTTTCTTTGGTAGGGAGTAACCCGGCCTTTACAAATTCAGAGAAGGGTGATGGAGGAAAGAAGTCCCTAAGGCACTGGAAGCTCATCATTAGGGAGCGTGAAGGTAAACAAAGAATGGAGATCTAGACCCTTCCAAACAGTGGAGAACTAGACCCTTTCAAACAATCCCTGCATAGCCATGGGGCAGGACTATGTGCCCTTAGCGTTCTAAAGACTAGAGTCTACAAAATCAAATCTAGCTGTGCTGCTCACGTCTTCCCTAAACTGCCAGCTGTTCAGACGGAGCTGGCAGCTTTGCTAAATGCTGACAACAGTCTCTCAAGCTGGAAAAGACAGCTGTACACAATTACAGGAATGTGCTATGTGCTGAAACAGCTGTCTGAGATCTGGAGAATGCAATGGAGGCAGGACTTACCTCTGCCTGGGGAAATACTGGGGCATTTTATAGAGAAGTGATTTTTGAATTCATGAATGCAGGGAGTTTATCAAGTTGATAAGCATGTGGTACTTCAAGGTCAAGAAGTACATATACACAATGGTACTATATACACAATGGGACTGGAGAGAACTCTTAGATGGCTTAGCGATTAAGAGGGCGCTCCACTCTTGCAAAGGACCCAGGTACAGTTCCCAGCACCCACATGGCAGCCTACAACTGCCTGCAACTCCAGTTCTGTGGTATCCAATGCCCTCTTCTGGCACACACGCACGCACACACATGCACGCTCACATTAAATCTTTTTTTTTTTTTTAAAGAATATACAGGGGCTGGAGAGATGGCTCAGTGGTTAAGAGAACTGGCTGCTCTTGCAGAGGACCCTGGTTCAATTTTCAACAGCCACATAGTAACTAACAACTGTCTGTTTACTTCAGTTACGGGGGATCTGACGCCCTTTCTGACTTCTGCAAGAACTACATAACACATGTGCACTTACGTGCGTGTAGGCAATATACTCATAAACATAAAAAATAATAAATAAAAATTTAAAAAGAATATATAAAATTGAGGATTGATGAGATAGATCAGTAGGTAAAGCACTTGCCTTGAGAATGTGAGAACCTGAGTTCTGAGTCCTACAACCCACATAAACTGGATGCAGTAGCATACATCTACAGTCCTAGCACTCATATGGTGAAATGAGAGGCAGAGCCACCCCTGGAAGTTGGCAGGCCAGCTCGTCTGGTATAGGAGGTGGTGAACAAGGACCCTGCATCAAACAAGGTGGAAGGCAAGGACTGAAGCAAGGACCCCACCTGGGGGTGTCCTCTGACCTCCACATGCACATGATACACATGCATACACACACATACAAATATGCATACCCACATCATATACACACAAAAACACAAAAGAGAAAGAATATTCAAAGCTAAGATATGAAAAAGAGACATTCAAATGTTAACTTCCTGTGCCAGCATAACTGGATGACCATGCATTCATTTACATCTACCAAAATAAATATGACACACAACAGCATGCCAGTCACTGTACTAGGAAATGAGATTAAAATCATAAACAGAAATAGTTATGAAATAATGTGATACATTCTATAATAGAGGAGTGTGTTTGAGCCTATATTCCTGAATTAAACACCAGTTTCTTTACATAATTAACCATTTGACCCCAAGAAAATGAACATATCTGGCTAATATAAATGGTGTCTTGGTGAACGTATATATGTGCTAAATGTGAATGAACTTAGTAAAATGGTAACACATAAAGTAATTTTGTACAATGAAGAGAAAAATTCCTTAAAGTTGAAGAGTGGGTAGAAAGCATGGGAACAGAGAAAGCTCTTAACACTCAATATATAATGAATCTGTTGGGAACATGTACAAATACCCAAGAACAAAGTTGTTTCCTAGCTTGGCCACTAGATGGTCACATTGAATAACTTATAGTTCAATTGTCTAAACTGGGTAAGAACGTTTGCACCACACAGAAAAAGTGCTTAGAGTATTGCCTAGCTAGCTCATGGGCCAGATCTGTTTGTGTCTATCTGCTTCAGTTTTTAAAACTTAGTATGATATGGCTCGTCATTCCAAAGAGCACACACCTTACTCCAGGAAAACTCCTCCTAAAAGTGGGAGGAGGAATATCCAACTCAAATTTTCTGAGGGAAGCTGGTAAAACCATGAGTCTTAGAAGTTACAAACATTTTTAATAAGGCAGAAAAAGAGGGAGCCGGGGAGGAGGCTGCTAATCCTATTCCCAGAAGAGGGGTCCGTGGTGAACGTAAACACATGGCATAATCGGGGTTCCAGAGAATACTACAAATGATAGAGGCAGACCATTGGGGATAACTCACTTCTCTTGGATGCCTGGAGTCGTTCTGAACAAAGTGTTGCACAAGCTGTATTTCAAGTTCGCTAGGGCACTTGTAACACAGGGCAACTGTAAAACCTACCTGTAGTTTTCAGAGTTGGCTGGTGGTCTGTAAGGCTTCTAATTAAGTGAGTGTACAATTCTCAATTCTGTTCACTCAAAACATTTTAATTTGTATAAATTTTTAGAACAAAGTTATGTTTACCCACAAAGAATAGTGGAAATCAAACTATTTAGGGGCTGCTTAATTAAGATGCTCTTTATTCATTAACAGCCTCTTTATATTTGAACATTAAGGAAAAGGGATGCATGTGATGTTTGAAAATTCTTGTTCTCTTAAGCAAATGCAATTCTTTGAAACCCTGTTCAGATTGCTTATTTGTTCAGGACACTGCCGCTCTAAGCGGCTTCCCAGCATGCTCTCATTTAATCCTCTCATCACCATGAAACATGCAGAAATTCTTGTTAACAATACTGGTTTACAGATAAAGGAAACTGAAGCAAAAACAGTGAAGTATCTTACCAAGATCACACGTTAATAACAGCCAGTGTTGAAATTCCACAGCCTACTTCTGAAGTCCAAGCTCAGGAATTGCCAAAACATTTAAAGATCAAGTATCTCTGTGCTCTGACAACAACACTGTGCAAATAAGATCGCCTTGGAAAAAGTACATGAAGACAAAGATCACAATCAAGAGAGGTCTTTCATGTATGCAGCACTGAGCTTGCAGCTATCAAGGCACCCAAGGGAGATCCCATTTGGTCACACAGGTGATGTCCCAAAAGAGTGGTTTTATAGCAGGGCTCCCTGACTGCAAGTTCACTAAACCAGGTGAGGACATTATCTAGGGAAGGAGGAGGGCAAAGGAGGAAGAGATCCTGTCACATCTGTACAGCCTGGCCCCAGCAAATGCTGTAGGAAAATACATGTGGTGATCTCAGGATGATCCATGTGCTTCCACAGTCTGCTCCTCTACCCAAAGGTGTCTCTCTAATCATGTCAGCTTTTTAGCATCCGAACAAATAATGGAAAGCTCTCATGTGCCAGGCTCTCAAGTAACATCCACAAATTAACTAAAAAATGGAGATATTGGGGTATTCCATGTTCTAAAAAATGATAAGCACATTATTATATCTAAACACATCAATTTTCTCTGATATGTGAATTTTTAAAATATTTTATCTATTGCCTGCATGTATGTAAGTGCACTGTCATGCAATGCCCTCAGAGGTCAGAAGAGAATGTCAGATCCTCTGGAACTGGAGTTACTGATGATTGTTAGCTGCCATGGGTGCTGGGAATCAAACCTGGGTCCTCTGTAAGAGTGTCCAGTGCTCTTAAACACTGAACCATCTCTTCAACCCTGTGAATTATTTTTCACATGTAGAAAAATTTGGAGTGGTACAATATTAGAGCTGAAAGATATGTGAAAGACTAAATTCATAGCATATATTTTTACCTCTGTCAAATCAATATTCAGCAAATGATTCAGTCTTTTGAGTATTTATCTCTAAGTAATCCTGTGTGATTTAATTTTCCAATAAATCTATGATTGGCATTATTTTAGTTTCCATTTGAGGAATAATTGTGGTCTGTAGTTCCCTAGTCACAGTTCAAATGTCTGCTGCTTTCAGTTCTTGTTCACGCTGGCCCTTGCTGGCCCTCACTGGTACTGCCTGTGGTTTTCGCCATTAAATCTGATAATCACTTTTGGAGGAGGAGGGACAAGTGATGGTTGATACAGCTAGTGAAACATGGTATGGACACCTGTGCAGCAGCCAGGAAAACACCCCAAGATTTCCCTTTCCGTGATCTCATCCCATTATTTTTCGGTTTTTTGATACCAGCACCCCTTGTTCTCTTGACACCTTTGGCTTTGAGCATAGTTTTTTTGTCTTTCCATAGCCCCATTTGGACAGATACCCCAGTTTTAGACTACTTGACCCTGAGTTGACACTCTTTTAGCCCTTCTTTTCAGATAACTGCTTTACCTCATGCAATTATAGTCAAGTCAAAGAGCCTCATTAGAACCTACTCTGTACATACACTCCTATATCCCAGGGGGGCAATGGTTGCTTAGTATATTAAGGGATATGCGTTAGTCTGCTTTCTGTTTATATAAAAATAACTAAGGGTAGCTTATAAAGAGGATTATTTAGCTCATCTCTCCAGCCCCATGACTATTTACTTTTTTCTATCTTGGAGTAAACATAGCTCTATAACACCTTTATAATCAACTAAATACTAAGTTGAAAAACTGTGTTTAGAAATAGCCACAGTTCCCCCAGGCCTGGTGCTGTTCTCCTGCAATCCCAGGGTGCAAGGAGCTGAGGCAAGAGGTCTGCAGGTTCAAGGACAGCCTCAGTTACATAAGGAGTCTGTCTCAAAAACCAGCTATGGGAAGATTCCAATAAAAAGTGCTCCCAGTGGGAAGTCTAATATATATAATACCTATTCCTAAGGGATCCCTATTTCAACTCAAAATGCTGGCAGTCATTACAAGATAATTTTCAACTATTAAAATGTTTTATGAATGCTATAAACTAAATATATTCCACAGATGGAACACTTCCTGTCCTTCAGTCACCATAGAACACTGTAATAAAACTTCATTCCACATGATGGCTTACATTTTTTAAAAGTTCTATTCTCCAGTTTTCTCCTCAAACCTTCATAAACATGTGAGACAAGACAGATTCATCTCTCCATTTATGACTATGTGGGAAGATGAGCTGAGATTTGTGACCAGTCTGAGGTCACAAGGTTTTGCTTGGGTAAGAACCCAGACTGTCTGACTGCTGCTTCAGAGCTTTAGATTTGCCTGAAGCAGGTTGGCTGTGATCATGGAGGAGGCTTGAGGTCTTTTTAATTCCAATTATTTTCTACATATGAATAAACTGTGGGCTAGTGCTACAGTGGCCTTCTGAGTGCAATGAGATCTTTCTAAGCATATTCCAGCATACTGGATTACTAATTACGTTACTAATACGGCAGCAAGGGAACAAAATCTAAGACCCAAGTGAGCAGATTAAAAATGTTAGGAGGCCTTGGGGGATAGCCCAGTGGTGGGGCACGTGCTAGCATGTGTGAGATTCTGGTTTCAACTCCCAGCACCACAAGACAAAGAAATAGAAAGCATAAGGGCATCTTAGAAGTACCCAATTAAATTACCATGCAGTCTTTTCATAATTTAAAAACTCTCAAGAGAGCCAGCCTAAGTATAGGTTGTACAACAGATGGCAACAGTGCTAACTGTATTTTAAGTCACTCTATTATCATGCTACTGATTCAACTGGAGAGTACCCAACTAGCCAGAGGGTCCAAGTTATTTTTCTAAGAATGAAAAGCTGAAGCAGTGTGTGTGTGTGTGTGTGTGTGTGTGTGTGTAATCAGCTAGAAAATATAAACTACCCAGGAACATAAAAGGAGAATGGAAAAAGCAGCTCACGGGATGCACTGAAGGAAGACATCGACTGGGCAATACAACAGAGGAACAAAATGTCTAGTGCTTAAAGCATTAATTTGTCAGGAGGCTGTGTGGGAAGTATAAGGTGAAATCCATCTCAGTGACCAGGATGGGGATTTTAGATATGCAAGAAAATCATGTCCTCCAAAGTCCTAGTCATCTGAGCTAACAAAGCACAGGAAGACAACCTAGAAAAAACTAGAGGAGGAAACTTTGACTGAGTTCTTCAGTTTGAGGGCACAAAGCAATGTTTGCAGGTGTTAGAGCAAGGTTGATTCTCAGAACCACTCACAATGTTTCAAGCTTCTCTCCCTCACTGCCAACTTGGGCTCAGTGTGGCTTTAACTCCCCCTTTGCATACACAACTTATTGTCCTCTAGGACAGAGCAGCAGCCCTTTTCCTTGACAGGAAGTGTTTCCAACACCCAGGCCTTCAAATGGCTAGTGTGCACTTCTCAGATTGTTTCAAATGCCACTTCCAAGGATTCGGTAGGCCTGGGATGGAACCCAGGGATCTCTATTTGTAAAATGGTCCTCTGATGATTTTTGACTTTTAGACCAAGTGATCTAGATTGCTCTAGGTTAAAACCAATTGGTCTAGATTCACATCAAAGCTCCCTTGGTGTAATCTCATGAGTTTTTGTTTGTTTCTCATCTTCAAAGCTTTCCAGCACAGGCCCACTCACCATGCGGACATACAAAGGTACAGAAAGCTTTGGTATCACCTCTATGCCGAGATGACCAGCAAACCACCATCAACTGTGCCATCAGCACCCATGTCACCTCTGTACTCAGCCTACTTCTGCTCCAGCTCCTGAGTCTTTCCATCCTAGTGCTCTCACTTCTGCAGTAGGGTGACAGTGCCATCTCTCTGTGTCCCTTTGGGCAGGGTGCTCACTGGAAACACTTAAGGGACTTCATATTCTATGGGATGATTCTCTTCAATAAGGCTTTCACATACATGGCAGGATGTCATACATTTTCCTCTTCCCGTCATTCTTTTGCTTGTCTCTGGGTTTCGATGAGGTGGCTTTTTCTTCCTAAGAATTCTTCTGCTTTAAAAAGGAAAAGTTTATTCTGAAGCCTTCAGTAAAGAGAACATAGGTGTGTGTGTGTGTGTGTGTGTGTGTGTGTGTGTGTGTGTGCGTCTATGTAAGGAGACATATACTCACATGTATACACACAGATATGCCCAGGTGGCTGTAAGTCAATGGGCAGTTGGGGATGGTGACCACACTGCCAAATGCTAGGAGTGATTCAAGAAGGAGATGGGTTGTGAATGAGAGATGTGATGGCCAACATTTCTTGCACCCCTGTGGCAGCGAGTTCAATTCGCAGCCTCACGGGGGGCAGTGTAACTGAGAGGGTTACAATCTGGGAATGATGCCTTGGAAGCAGCAGAGGCATTCACTGTGCCACCTACTCCAGTGCTTGGGTTCCTGAGAATTTGGAATGCTGGGGAAATAAAAACAGCTGGAAGAGGTGGGATCAAGGCCCTTGAGAACAGTCAGAGTTAAAATAATAAGGTAGAATGTTCAGAGATGCTGGAGATACTGGAGTTTACTGTTCATGAGAGGAGGCTCTGAAGGGCACATAGTGAGTGGGAGGTTAGGATTGGGCAAGATCAAGAAACACATAAGCCACAAAGAAATTAGTTAAGGTGGTGAGTTACAGAGGCTGTCTGATCTTGCAAGGACTGATCTCAGCAAAGATACCAGCTTTTGGAACAAAAAGGGTTTCTAGTGGGTCCTGAATGGTCTGTCAGTGGTACACTGATTTTTCTTTCTGATACCACATTGTGGACCTCTGGATTTCTTGTAGTTTCTTGTTCTAACAGTGGTACAAGGCAAGACTATTTAATCCAGAGATCAAGGGTGCCAAGGTCAAATTCCATATCCTCTGCTTTGTGTATGACCTTGAACAAGTTAACCACCTGGAGCTTTTATTTCCTTAACTACTGACAAAATGGTGTAATACCATCCAGGTGCCCCACAGATTGGAATGAAAAAATGAGTTCATTAGTACGCATAAAGCACTTATGATAGTCTCTGGCTACAGTATATAATAGAGTGTGTTGGATCTGGACATTATCATTCATGTAACCATATTTTTACATACATCTACTATTGCTTTGTTGAGACCAATTCCTTGTAATCTAATATTATGTGAAGAAATGTACAAAATGTGAATGCTTTGTCACAACTTGCCAAAATAGTCATCAGAAGAGAAATTTACTCCCAGTAACAGCTAACGATTGCAACTGTCCTCTATGCATCAGATCACAAATGCCAACGAGCTCTTTGGTAATCTTTAAAGAACTTCCTATTGGATTCATACCCACTCTTCAGTTTAAAACTACTAAGCACATTCTCATCAGCTGACACATCCAGCTCTGAAGCATCAGCTTCTTTGCCATGTCAACACTGTGGACCAGGCTGTTTGCTGAAACTCCCTTGTCTTCTGTATCGCTTCTCTCCTATATTATATTATTTCCATGTCCTTTTTTTTTTTTTTTTTTTTTTTTTTTTCTCCTTTAAGGACAAAGTGAATGGATAATCTTCTGTAACTGGAAATCCAAAGGAGCACTGGCTCCAATGGAAGGCAAAATGTGAGCCGAATAATCTAGATCTGAAACATCAGCACTGCCTCCCTCTATCAAAGGCTAGGTTCTGTGTGAACCAAGTCTTGGACAGTAATTAAGGCACTAGCAGTCCTTGACTCATATCCTTCAGCTCTGACAGCCAACTGGGGGAAGGGGCTTGCTTAGAAATTCTAGAAAAGGAATCTTGCTAGTCTAGAATGGAAGGGTGTTACCAGGTCAAATGAGACAAGGCCGTGGTTTCCGCCATGCTTCCAGCAGGGAGTTGTCCCCTCATATGCCCATGGACATCCTTTCCAGCCTTCTGGTCCAGGCCAGATTACTTTTCATCTGTGAAACATTCCCAGATTTCTCTAAAAGCAGATTTTCTGTGCATTCATTGACCTATGTCAATTTTCCTAGTCAGTCATTACAGCCTAGTCATTATTATAGCAGTTAACTGTGCAACAGTGTCAGCCCAATGGACTGAGAGCTGCAGTACTTACCCTTTCAGTGATTTGGAGAGTAAATGAGCCTTATGTCCTGTCTCCACAACAGAAACAATAGTGTCTACCATCACAGAGCATTTTATTTTTCTTTTAATTAATTAATATATAAATGAAATGAGACCAGTTCCTGGAACATAAGAGGTGACATGTGCTTCTGGACTCGATCCATAAGAGGTGACATGTGCTTCTGGACCTCTCTGAAGTCAGGAAAGCACCTCTCAGTCACAGCATATGGGTTATAGCATCAGACTGCTAGAGTTCAGAGCCCACTTCTTCCCTCCTACCACTTACCAGCTGTGTGATGTTCACCAAGTTTCTCACCTTCAAAGTGTGTCTTTCCCTTTCTGCAAAGTCTAGTAGTTACCCATCTGGGTGGTTAATGAGGGTTAACTGAAATAAACATAGCTTACGTACAGGGAGTGCTTAGAATACAGCAAGTGCTCAATGTTCATTACAATTATCTGTGCTCCTAAAGTCAAGCACAGAAACTGGGCTATAACCTGTGCTCAATGAATGTTTCTTACACTGAACCTGCACTTTTCCTGCTGCAGTGCAATCTACTTAATATTCTTATCTGTAGTAAGCATTCATACTCACTCCACCATAGCTAGGAGTTTCATGTAGCTAACACCTATCTATCAAATGCTAAACTAAGGCACTCCCAATCCTTGATAAACCATTGGCTGAGTGTCAAAGTGAGTGCAGTTCAACTGTAGTTGACTTAGTTTGGTAATGGCTATCTGAAAACTCCCAGGGTGCCGTTAGATGAATGTAAAGAGCCTAATTTGCCAATAGTCTCTCACATAAAACCCTTCCAAAACACATTTTGAAATATGCTATTTTATATTAGTTTGCTGGTGGTTTTTGCAGCATACAAAAAATATACTAATTATATACTAAAAGACATCTCTAATTGCTTTGAACTTACTATATTTCTGGTAAATGTTAAATAAGCTCATGAAGGTTCTAATCCATATTTGACAAGGATGGGAAGTATTCCCTAATACTCTGAATTGTTTCAGAGTTTACATGATCCAAGGCTCCAGGAGCTACTGTTAGCTGGAGATGGGAGATGGAGGCAAAGGTCATGGGAGCAGCACGGTAAATCTAGTGGGGTTCCTATCAATAACGGCACGGTGTGAAGAGCGAGGGACCTCGTGAGAAACCCGAGGACAAGAGGCAGAAGTGGGGCTCAAGGGGATTCTTCAGGAACACTCGAAATGATCCGAGTTCCTCAGTCTTCGCAGTACTGAAATTTGTACTGGGTAATTCTTTGCTGTGTGAGGGCTGTCTGGTGCATCTTACGAGGTTGGGCAGCATCCCTACCCTCACTATGTGCTATTAGAGCCCCCTTCCCAGTTTTGACAACAAAGAATATCTCCAGACATTGCCCAATGCCTCCTGAAGGGCACATGCCTTGGTTTGAGAACCATTACCCTAATGGGAGAAAATTAGTAAAATTATTAAACACCTTAGAAATTATTTAAATGTAAGCAGCCCTATTAGAGTCATCCTAGACTAATTCTAAAACACCAAATTCACAATTACATTTTGAACTGCCCCAAAGCAAGATCCCTGGCTCTTTAGCAAGAATTTCTGTGACGTTTCTTGTTTGTAGTATATGTTTTGAAATGTTACAAAATGTTTAAGTAAAAGCTTATAAACACAATGGTAATTTACAAAGAAGCAAGGATATTTTCACTATTAATTTAGTATATTTTTACAGTAAATACGTTAACAGTATATTTGTTTACTGTCAATCTAGAGGACTCAGGCTTTAATTATATGGCACACACACAAAAAAATATCTTAAGACAAGATACAGCAAACATAACTGGGGCATGGCGTTGCACACCTGTAATCCCAGAACTTGGGAGGTGGAGGGTGAGGAGTTCAAGATCATCCTTTGCTACGCAGTAAGCCCAAGGTCATTTTGGGCTTCGAGATCCTGCCTCAAAAAAATCTAAAAGCAAACAACCCTGGCATAAAACCTCCTGCATTAATGCTCCCAAGGACTGTTTCCTGAAAACCACAAAGTGCTTGAAGATGTCATCTGGCTGAACCACAAGCAAGCACGCACCTTTCTTGCCGTGCTGTCACTTTCTTCTGGGAAACCAAAGCCTTTCTCCCTCTTGTGGGTATGCCTTTGTGAGCAGTTGTTCAGCATGTGCTAAGGATTAAATATATTCTTAGCCACAAGCAAATGTTAAAATCACAGGGCAACATATAAAGGCGGCTCTTGACAGCAATACCAGGAGTTTCAGATGTGAACTTAACTTCCCTGTGCTCCTTCAATCAGTCCATGTGAATTACACACATTTTTAACTCATAGGATTTTTATTAGAAAATAATCAAAGCCATCACTCTTCAAATCATGATTTATGTGTTATACATATGTATGTGGAACAATCCACTCTATACAGATAGTGGCAGAGCAGAGCCACAGAATTTCAAGTAATACCAGTGAGTGTAAATATTAACTAGGAATCCAGGATCATCACTTTAAGGTTTTCAGGTCTCATTTGTAAAATGGGTATAGACTTCCTTACCATATGGTGTTATCCTGAAGAAACATAATACAGAAGCAAGTACTACTAGGCAAGCTGTGTAGGAACACAGCCCCCATAGTTCCAAAATAGTTGAGACACCCAAGATCTGCACAGGCTCAGGTCTCACAGGGAGCTGGAGGTACTGCTCCCCCTGCTGTCAAAATGTGAGCACAATTTTTGTTGGTTAAATAGAAAGGAAATACCTAGGGCTAGGTAGCAGACCACTTGCCTAACATGCATGAAGTTCTGGGTTCCATCTCCAGCAACCCATAAGTTAGGTGTGGTGACATAGAGGTAGGAGTTCTTCATCAGAAATTCAAGGCCAGCAAGTTCAAAGCCAACCTGGATACCTGAAATCCTGTCTCAAAAACAAAAAAGAAACTAGTAATAATGAAGGATAAAAGTCCTGACTCAAGGGCTGGTGAGATGGTTCAGTAGAGAGGCACCTGTCTCCAAGCCCAATAATCTGAGCTTGATCCTGGAACCCATGATGTGGAAGGATTGAACTGACTCCTGCCAAGCTGTTCTCTGAAAAACACATGTAAATGTAAACAAAGCACCCACTTAAAGGCCGATGGATCGTAACTTCACTAGATTCACCAGGAAGACAAATTAAGACTGATCCTAAGCGGGTCATCTGGGGAACTGACCCACAATCTGCTTCCCTCTTCAGTTGTTTACACTTGCACCTCCCTGAACACTCAAGCTTGTGTTTTGGGGCTCATAATCTCTAGTTCCTGTTTGCTCCTTCCCCAAGGTAGGAGACAAAGCTTCTGAATGCTAGTTAAAATAGAGTTCAGAACATGTTAACTAATCAGGCTTTTCATCTTTAAGCAGCCTGTCCCCAACTCAGCAACTAATCAAAGGCTTTAGCGCCCCCTTACCTTCTGGTAAACATTCCAAGGGAAGGTTTCTCAGGTGCAGAGAACTTGTCCTATTTATTTTCATACTTTTAACACCCCTACAGTGATGCCAACTCATAATCAGGTTAGGTGTTCAGCTGACGTCTGTTGGGTTAAATCGCCTTGATTTGGACTTCTCAGGGTGACTGAAGCAGTGTTGGCCTACACTCAGTCCCCAGTTAAATCCTTGGAAAGGAAGGACTAGCTGGAATGCTCAGTGACCACCTGTTTCCTGCCTGTCTCCATGGCTCTCAGACTTAAGTCTCCACAGTACCATAACTGTGGATCTGGATTAATATACAATGTTCTTTTTTATGGGGGGTGGGGCGGGCAGGATCTCACTATGTAGCCCTGGATGGTGTGGTATATAGTCTGGTTGGCCTCAAACTTACAGCAATCCTCCTGCCTCAGCCTTCCAATTGCTGAAACTACAGGCAGGCACCGCCATGCTGGGCCATAAAAGATCTTCGTGCTGATGGACTGGAATGCACTTCCTAATTCTATTATTTCTTACCATTGGGCAACTGAGAAAAGGCATGAGAGATAAAAGTTCATCTTCACCAGACATTTCTTCTCAGTATCTTACAAAACTTTCTGCCACACATTTTTGGAAATTACCTTGCTTACTTTAACTCAGAAATTTTGTTTTGTTTTTATTTAAAGGAGAAGTTTACACATTTCTAAGAAATTAGTAATTTTACCATCAAGCAAACCACTTCATCCATATTTTATTTTTATTGTACAGATCAACATTTTACAGAAATAAAGACCCTCTTAATAGTAATCTCTGCAATCATATGTCTTGTGATTCCTTGCAATGTAGAGATCTAAAATTTTATACAAATATAATCAGCACACAATAATTTGTTATAATTAACATTTTTTGATTCTCAAAACACTTTTGCATACAATTTTACATATACCATTTAATTCTATGTAAGTTTATGACAACAATAGCAATACACCAAAATTTACCATTCCTTAGTCATGGGCTTCTTAAAAATATGCAAATGAATTGCTAAAACACCTTTGTAGAAGTAGCTTTACTATTATTTTCCTCTGTGTATTTTCCTGGGCATATGTTACTCAAAGTGATGGAGCATATCAAACAACAGTGAGAATGCTCCTCCCAATCCTGTAAGTAGTTCTTCAAATGACTGCAGACACACAAAGGCACTGAAATGAAGACCCAAAGTCTTAAAATCCACTTAATAGCAGGAATTAGGTCAAAGTTGCTTCAATCACCGTATTTCAAACACATTCATTTGAATATCAAAAAGTTGATTTTTCACTTCCAACTTCCCAGTTGCAATCTAGCACCATAAACTGCACTGGCAAGAGCAGAAAGCCTTAAGAATCTGCACCCACTTAAAAAAAAAAAACCTGTGCTGTACAGTCTTCTCCCGACCTGTTCTCCTTATTTTGCAGGTATTTTTCATTTTAGTTTACCTTGTCAACGCTGTTCACTGACAGAATATTCCTTTGCACAATTACTGGGATAAAAATCAGTCTTTTACTTTTAAACTTGACAATGTCATGCAATTTGACACATACTGCTTATCATATGGAAAATGGACCTTGTATGTATCTCCACAATGATCCAGCTAGTTCTCCTATGAGCAGTCATTAGTCGTTAAATACTTCTTTGCAAGTGGTTTGTTTACTGGCCTTACACTTCCTTGAACTCGGCACCACAGAACACTGAGAAAACTTGCTCAATATTAATAGCTGCCTTAAGGACTTGAAGGACAAAGCCCTAGTTTTTTTTCCCCAAAATTAAAAGCATCTGTCCTTGCCTGCTTACTTTCCTAATTTATCACAATTATGTCAAACTATATACAGCATCCACTTGCAATATCAAATAGTAATAAATTCACGTACTCATATCACATGATGGCATTACTTTGAATATAGTTTCTTACAGATTACCCAACTTAATCTTCACAATAATTGTTGAGTATTATTTCTATTTTATAGGTGGTGATATGGAAGTTAAAAGTGAGTGTCCCGAGATGAGACAACTTGGAGGGAGTGATGTGAGGCCTCCCCATGTTTATGATTTTTCTTTCTTAAGTTATTCTAATATAGCTATATAATGCTTTTTAAAGTCAGTTCATATATATTAATACCCCAATATTCTTTAAAATTCCATCACTGCTGGTATCTAGAATTGAGATTTTTTTTTTTTTGGTCTTTTTGAGATAGGGTCTCCCTGTAGCCCCAGCTGTCCTGGAACTCACTATGTAGACCAGGCCGGCCTTGAACTCACTAAGATCCACCTGCCTCTGCCTCCCAAGTACTGGGATTAAAGGCATGCACCACCACACCCGGTTTAGAAATGAGAATTTTTAAAAACTATTTATCTTGAACTTGTAAAATTAGTCTTATTAGTAGTATGTCTAGTAAATATATTAAATAAAATACAGGCATATAAAGGCATGGAGAGAGAATATATTTGTGCTGCACTCTTTCTGTATCTTTATTTTCCAATATTTTTGTCCAATGACAAACTTCCTTCAGCCATATACAGTTAAAATGGGGCCCACATGGTTTGCTTTCTGCTTGAGAAATGTTCTTACATACTTTCTCAAAATGAATGTGAGTTAAGTTTTAAGTAATTGCTTATTATATTATGAAAAGTTCATGAAATTATTAGCAAACATAATTAAACAAAACATAAATGATAATTTTTAGTTACTACAGTTAATCTTTTGGATTCTGCCATTTTGTTCTACTAATGTTGATGCGTGGGTATCTAACTGAGCATTAGCCTTACAATTCTGAGCCACAGAAAACAATGTTGTTGTCTTGTGTGCCAATAGTCTGTGCTGCAGTTCTCATCCACTCAGAACCAGAGCCTTTTTAAACTGCCTGACTCAGTGCGAGCCATACGTGCATCAACCTGCAACTCCTGGAGTACTGTCTTTAATGATTACATTGTTTTTAATTCCTTAAATATTTGAAAACTACCAATAAGCCTATTCTAATTTGTCAGAAAATTAAATTATAAGAGTCCCTAAGTTTTTACATAATCGTGCTAGTTTGCCTCACTTTCAACTTCCATGTCTCAATTTCTAAAGCAATCCTGGCTTTGGCTTACTCTTGCCCTTACCTCCATTCTTTGAACTCCATCCTCTAGAACTTCTCACTTCTCTTTTCAATTCCTTTAAAAAAAAAAGATTTACTTTGTTTGCCTGCAATGGTTGTGAGTTGCCATGTGCAGGCTGGGAACTGAACTCAGGTCCTCTGCAAGATCAGAAGTGCTCTTAACCACCAGCCTTCTCTCTAGCCCCACTGTTCAATTTCTCATGAGTAATCTGTGATTCTGAGAAACTTCAAAGAGCCTCGCTTTCACTGTATCTTCTAATTGTTTTTTTATCTTAGTTGCTAGTCTGTAGGTCATTTCAGGTATTTCAGTGGTTTTGACAGATTTAAACTTTAGGATCTACCCAATAATATCACTTTACTGCATTCAAAAAAAAAAATCAGTATTAATACCAACCAAGACTTTCCCATCTTCGGTGTACTGTGACTTATTTAAGTCTCCCTCATCTCATTTCCTCATACCAGAAGAGCAGGAAGAGCACAATCAGAACACATTTTAGTCTACTAATGTTTTTATAATATTCAGATCAAAAGGAAGATACTAAAGTGCATTACTTTGCTAAAATTTAGACAAATTCAGCTTCAGTGAGATCCACAGCTCGAACGCAGTTATTTTAAATTAACTTCACTGTTTCCTCATTCACTAAGCTGCAAGATCAGGATCTACATTCTTTTCTTCCCAGCACTCTTAATTAGAGTCTGATCTCCATGGGCACCTTCTTCTCCGTTACAGTACCCTGACTCTTCTAACAGTGTTTGTGGAAGAACAAGGGCTTGGGAATTCCCCAAGACTGGGTTCCAGTGCCGCTTCCTTTGGGTAGCAGACTCTGGGCAAGTTACTAAAAATTAAGCCTCCGTTTTGCCTTTGAAAGTATAAGCCGTGATATCTGCCTCACGGACTGCTGAGACAGTGCAACAGAAAGCACAGTGTGAAGAGCCTGGCAAAGAGCAAATGCTGTTTCAGAGAGAAAACTCGTTATTTTCTTCCTGTAGGACTGTCCTCTCTGCCTGAGGGATGGAAATGAGGAGTTGTACTCTGTACACCGTCAGAGTACAGCCATTTTTATGATTCCTGGTGGCTTGGCTGGGGGCAGGGGGATTTTCTATTCTCTGAGTAACAGTGGTATAATAGAAGTGATTATGAAGGCTGGTCCTCCCCGTATTTGCTATATCAATTAACACCACTTATCAAAATCTTGCAGCCAACGATGTGGCTTGTTTCTCCTTGAGAAAGCTTGGATAGGGGACCTGTTCACAGAGTGTTTTTTTTTTTTTTTTTTACAATGTACTTCTATTTTTATTTTTGGTGGTAGCTGCTGTTTTGAAATGATGTTTCACACTGTCACCCAGACTGGCCTGGAGTTTGCAGCAATTCCCCTGCCTCAGCTTCCTGAATAAGATTATGAGAGTGAGCCACCACACCCAGACAGCGATGTGTTTCTTTAAAATGAGCTCAAATACTAACTCCCACTCTTTCTGCAAAGTAGAAGGCTATGATGTTCTAATCGCTCCATTGGTTACAAAAGTTAAGCAGATGAAATGACCTGCAAAATGTAAACACCAAGACAGTACATGCATAGCTAATCTTTTTGCAATTAGACAATTGTGTTGTTCTAATGGCACTTGTACTAGTTGCTAGTCCTACCACCAACTCTACATGTTTATATTATATACAAAAACCACATAATCTACTGTTGGGTGTGTGTCACCACCCAACAGAAGTGGTAGCAACAATAATCGCTGCAAAAATAACCAAATTATTCCTTAGACATTAATTTTCTTGTACACAATGATAAAATCTGGACAGAGTAGCAAGAATAGTATCATTTTCCTTCAAATAAACTTGCTAACACTGAATGCTCACAGATACACCCAAAAGTAAGTAAGCTAACAGTGTCTTAAGATTCTGGATCCCAGAGCCATTTCTGAAATAAAACACTGAATAAACAAGAAATCAGTTGCTGATAGGTTAACAAAGATACCCGATGCTCAATGTCTCGGAGTTAAAGACAAGATCTGAATAGCATTTATACATAGCGATTTCTACTTATTCACATGGTAGCTATCTTTCAAATGAGACAATTTTGATGCCAGGATGGAAAGCATTTCCAGCTGGTTCTCTTTTAATTTTGAAGGTGTTCTGGCTCTTCTAGGCTCTTCCTTTCCCCAGGGGATTCTAGCTTGGCCGTAAGTGTGTCATCGGTTGCTGAAGTGTCTGACTGCTTATCCTCACCATCAAAGATAATGTCTTCTGGATTTGGAGGAGGTGGGCAGAATTCCTCATTGGGAAAGAGCTCCTGGAACAGCCTTTCTGCTTGTTTGACTGCAGGCTCATTCCCCAGTGCACAGTCAGGCCCAGAGCAGACGTACACATTGGAAGGTAAGCCACAGTATGAGCTTTGGCTCACACCTGAGGAATCTCTCATGTTAAAATAAAGAGCCCACAAGAGTCTTGGTTTTCTGAGTTCTTCCTTCTCCGCTTCTGTTTCTGAGAAAGGAGTGAAGAGTTTCTTCACCACTGGCTCTAAGTCTTCTCTTGCTGTTTTTGAGGAGGAGCAGGTCAAATGGACCAGATAGGTGTCTTTCATGCACGTCATGGTTGAAGAACATAATTCAGTGACCCGAACAGAGCAGGTTCCTGGCTCCAGTGGAGGCACTCTCAAGATGGAAATCTGCTGATCTGAATCTGTCTCCAGCATGGACTGGTCTGTGATGAGCACGGCCCTTGAGATCTGCTTATACTGCATGTTGGAGCATGTGTCCTTCGAAAGGTAGCTATCCTCCACAATAAAAGAGCTAGCATTTATCCTCTGGCCCAAGTGGTCTATGACTGCTCTACAGCTTCCGGAGTCTTTGTCAACTACAAAGCATTGTATTTTGTGGTGAAGACAATAGATTCCACCAAAAACTGCACACATCCTGCAGAAACACTGGGGAATTTCCCTTTGGCCATACAAAGGAAATAAAAAGGGAGTGTTGCCATATCGTCCAAGACACTGAAGGAAGTTTTTTTGTTGCTTTAAGCCCATCTAATGTAGTGCAAGGTGATTCTGATGTCATTGCAATTGAGTGGAGTATAAAATGCTGGAGGTTGGGGGTTAGTTTTTTAGTTTTTAAGTACTCAGAAAATGAGCACTGGTTGAAATCTTGGTATTCATCAGGATGCTGTTCATAGTCTAAACAGAACGTAAGGAATTTCATTAGCATCCTCTTTTCAACCATGGTGAGCTCTTTACTATTAAAGACATCTACTCTGGAGCAAGGCACCTGTTCTACCTTCCCTTCCCGAAATGTAAGAATCCTAGTGACATTCTTAAATTCTGCGTAACAACTAACATTTGATTTGATTAAAAGGTCAATCAGAGATCCTTGAGAATACAGCAGCTTTGATACCAAATCAATATTAAACTTCCTGCTTTCCTTAACCATCTGAGGGTAAGTGATCCTACTTCTCTTTGGCTGACCAGGGTGGTCCTCTACAGCAAGTCTGTTTTCATCTCTGTGTCCATCTGAAACTGTGTGGATACAGGCTTCCTCTCCACAGTGCTGTTCCTTCTCTGGTGAGTCCTCTACATCAGGTACAGCCACTGAGAGCTCTGTTTCACTTATCTCTGTTTTTGTGGAAGGCATTTCTTTGGGCAAGCATACAGAATCCAGAGGCTCAGGGAGGGTACCAAATGCCTCTGGGGAAAGACTTTTCTGTAGAGCATCAGTCTCTTGAATGCTGTCTCCCACATCCTGACTAGCATAACAAAAGACTTCTTTGTGCTGAATAGTTTCATCCTTCTGGGAGAGAGCAATGGCTTCTTCCGTTTCATGGATGGAGTCTTGCCAGGCAGCAGTCCCTTCTTCCTCACTGCCGTTGTTCTCCTGGCATTCCTTCAACCAGGAAAGCAAACCTGAAAAGCTGAAACTAGCCCAGTTCCCTCCATAGTAACTTCTTGAGTCAACATGCAGAACACTCTGCCCACTTCTTGAACATGCAGCTGCAAGGATGGACTCAGGCAGACCTGTTCCTACTATAATCACATCAAACTCTGTGGGAAGCCTGTCTGCCATCCTAGGAGCTGAAGTGTAGGGTGACAGCTAATGAAGAACTGTGAGGGCTCCTCTGAGGTGATTAGGCTGTAATAAAATCTCTCTTTGTAAAGTTCCAGTTCATTCCAGAAACATGGAGTTTGCAAGTCCTAAACTGCTGAACTGTTATCAATTTTAAACATTTTAAGACAATAAGTCAGTAGCATGGAAAACATGACACAGTGCCTGTATGACATCTGAGAACACCAGAATGGATGTGTCCTTTTCATTCCTGCTTTTCACCTTAGCAGTAAATGTTACAATACACCACACAGGCATTTGTGACAGGAACACTTCTCTGGAAGAAGAAAATTCGAGAAAGAATACAATCGTAAATAATATAAAAGCAATTTCATGCAACAGCAATTTCATTCCACTGGTGCCTGACCTGGATATAACCCTCTCTCAAAGCTGGTCATTAAATGCTTTCTCACAGATTTCTAAGTTTCTTAAAACTGAACAAAAAAGATATATACACTCTCCTCAAAAGTCAGGCAATACAATACTAAGGCATAGACATACTGTTCCATGCACAGAAAAGGAGTTAACACTATACAATTCTTTGATCTTTAAGAAAATATTTGAACACAACTTTATATAGCTGTGAGCTTAAACTAAAAGAATGTGTGGTTTCCCTATACTGTGTTCATACCATCATGATCTGGACTATTACTGTGGCCAATAAAGTCTGCAGGAGGCTCCAGAACAACTATATAAGACTTTTCCATGCCTAACTACCAAAAGGATCCTGTGAGCTACATGGGACTACTCTGAGTTAACCAGAGAGATGTTAAAAATGAATCAATTCAATAACTGACATTTAAAACCATAAAAGGGCATAAAAGAATAGGCCTGATGGGAAATATTTTTATAACATTTTCTGTATCGAAGTGCATATTCATGTGTTTTGTAAGTAATTGGGCCCAATGGGCTAGTATCCTATTTCTAAAAAGGTAGTGAAGAGAGACTCTTTCGTTCACTTGTACCATAACGTTGGCTGTATTCTGTATGTGGAATATCTGTGTGATGCTCTGTGTGGTCAGAGGCTGTTCTGCCTTGTGGATACTCACCTGGAAGTCTTCAGGCTAAAGCACTATACATACAACTGCCAACCTTTCTACTGCTTAGCATGCACAGTAGCAGTGAAGGAGCTTTGACTTCTAATTTTCACTACAGTTAAATATACTGACATCTAGATACCAGTAAGAGAACAATCATTCTGATGCTCAAAACACCATTCAACTGGAACTCAGATGAATTTCACTAGGTCACTGGTCTTACAGGTCAGAACTGAAACGGTGACCTTAAGCCCAGCCAGCAGAAACCTCTGACTCAACATTATCAGGGTGTCTACATACTTTTAGCCTTCCTTGGGAAGTCAGAGCACAGAATAAAGCAGTTACAAGGTCTACTCATATACGTATGTAAGAATATGTGAATATCTTCTCCGTCCTTCCTCCAGCAGGGTGTGAAGAGGGAGACAGAGCCTAGGAGTCTCTAAAGTGTAAGCACAGTAAGCACTTCTTGGTTTAAAAAGGGACAGGGCTGAGGGTGGCAGTAAGAGGAAGGGGACAGGCCATAAACACCAAGTCTACAGCTGTCAAAGGAATCTTCAAAATACAAAGTAAGTGGGATGACCTTAAGCACTGGATAAAAAGATGGGAAACTGATGGCTGGGAGATGACCTGGAAACGTGAAAAACCTGGGAAAGCCCACATCACACGGTAGCCACAGGACCCAGCCTGGTGCCATCAGACCAGTAGTCCTTCCAAGAGCTAGTGCTGCCTCTCCCAAGGGCTGAAGCACACAGCAATTTCCAGCATTTAAAAATATCTTCTCTGGCTGGAGAGATGGCTCAGTGGTTAAGACTGCCGACTACTCTTGCAGAGGACCTGGGTTTGATTCCCAGCACCCACATGGCGGCTACGAACCGTCCTTAACTCCAGTTCCAGGGGAATCCGAAGCTGTCTTCTGACCTCCGTGGCACTGCACAACACGGGTGCACTCACAAACATGCAGGAAATACACCCATACACATAAAAAAATAAAATAAAATAATAAAATAATAAAAAAAAAATCTCCTGGCTCAGGGACCAACAAGGGAAGTACCCTCCCTTTCTTCATCCTTAACTCTAACCTAGTAGCACATTCCAGGCAAGGACATTATCTGTGCTAAGAATGTTTTATCTGCAGTGACCTCACTCTTGATGTGTACCCAGGGCTTAACCAAACTTCATTCCTCTAACCCCAGATCTATCTCGGATTCTAGAATGGGGATCACATCATGATTGAAAGCACCAACTAAATGCCTAGAGTACAGCAAATAGAGCACCATGTGGTGAATGCCTCTGGAGTCTTACAAAACCACTTCTGACAGTTATAAGCCTCTGAAGGAATGCTGAAGGAGAAGACAGGAAGAGAGCAGGAGACACCAGTGGTTGGCAGAGCCAAAGGAGAGACAGGATGGGTGCTGTCAAGCACTTACAAGCAAAACGCAATCGGTTCTTGTTTACCCACTCCCAGGTAGACGCAGAAAATCCCAGCACAGAAAAAGGTACTTCATGGAAGTGAGAACCTTCATATTTGTGAATAAACACCTCCACCCACCCTCCAGATTCCATTAGGCTAGGCCTGACTGACATCACCTTCATTTAAAGGTAAGTCCTTTCTAAAAAAAAAATGCCTGTCAGATATTTTTAGTTAGCATGAAGTGTAATCACAGTCCTCTATATTACCGCCTGCATACACTTACAGTCCCAGAGTCAAGTTTCCTTTTTTTTTTTTTTTTTTAAACAAAGGAAATTCTTGGATTAATGCTTATTGGACAGGAGGAAGACAAGAAATTATCAATCAGTGAAAAAAATGAAATCATCACTTCTGCATTTTGTTTTCTTAAAAAAAAAAAAAAGAATTGCTTTCCACAATATAGGTTGGTGAATAAATCTTGGTGATATGTAAGCCTAAACAAGGTGAAAATCCCAGCATAACATGGGGAATGGGTAAGAAATCCCAGCCCTTCCTGAGGGATTATTGGAAACCAATGGCTGTTGGGAGGGGGAGGTCAGTTTCTTTTAAGGGTGAGACTCTTGGTAAGTTGACTAGGCTCCAGTGGATGGACCCACACCAAAGGGGCATGTGATGTGGGGACACGAATTTAACTCTATGGGTATATACATATATATAAGGTTAGTAAGGGGGTTGCAGATATGGGGTGCAGAGGGGAGGGGAATCTAAATATGATCAAAATATATTGTATGAAATTCACCAAAAATTCTATTAAAAAAGCTAGTGATGTTATACAGATTTTGTTCTGTAAGCTCTGCTAAGATAAAGGCAGTAATATGGTGTCAATGGATTTCAAGGTTTGAAAAAAGGAATTTAAAGATTTAACACATTTCTATTTTAAATCTTGGCACAAATGCAATTCTTGGGACGGAGACACACACACACACACACACACACACACACACACACACACACAGCCTTTCCCAAGCTTAGAATGGGTTAGTCAACACTTAACCTGTCAAGTCTCACTATAAATCTTCAATAAACGGTCAAGTTCTACTTTAATGAAATGTATTGACTGCTAGGCTAATTATTTATTCACCCAAGTGAATCTGGAGTTCCCCCAAGCCATTTGTAACCTCACCTTCAGATTCCGGTGTGCCAGAACGTATAAGGAGAAAAACACAGTAAAAATACCTTACAGTTGCCCTCCCTAGGAAATTCAAACGTTTATCACCACTACTGAATGAATGGGGGATGGGGAGACAGAGACCGCTAGTATTTAAGGTTTCTACCTGTCACTTTAGGAAACAAATGAAAAACCTGTTCTCGTCCCCTACTTTAACTTTTCATGAGTTGATGACTTTTTTTCTCGCAAGGCCCTCGTTTCTTGAAAGGCCATTATGAAATGCCTGGCCGAGTTACAGTAAGAAGTGAAAACAGGAAATCAAAGTACAGGAGCTGGACAGAGCGGGGAGTCGAGGGGAGTCGAGAAGCGGCTGGAGCTGTGCCGGGAGCTAGGGATAAGGCGGGATGAAGGGAAGGTAGCGTGGACAGATGGAGGGATGTGGAGACACGGAGGGTGGTCGGATGGAGGGGTGGAAGGGAGGACCCGGGGAAGCCTGGGGCGCAGAGCCCTGTAGCTGGGGAGGAGAGGAGGGCGCGTCCCGCCGACTCACCGAAGAGGCTGCCGCTAAACCCGTCCCACGCGCAGCCCACGGCGTCCCACACCCAGCCGCTCCGGAGGCACGACGCGAAGGTGAAAGTGACTCCGAATAGGGACCCCAGCAGATCGCCCAGGCTGAGGTTGAGCAGGAGGAGGTGGGTGGGCGTGCGCAGCCGCGGGAACTTGGAGTAGAGCAGCAGCGCCAGCAGGTTGCCACCGACGGCCAGCAGCGCGAGCCCGCCGAGCAGCAGAGCCAGGCGCTCGTATGCCGCCGGGCTGAAGAGTGGCGCCGGGCTCCGCGTCCCCGCCGGCTCCGCCTCGGCGCCCGTTGCCCCACCGTCCTCCCAGAAGCCCTGGCCGCCGCTGCGGTTCCCCGAGAACATGGCCCGCCGCCCGCACACTCTGCGGCCGAGGGTTTGGCGAGCCGCGCGAACTGTAGCGCGGCGCACAGGCGAGAATCACCCTCAGCCGGCCGCTCTGGCCATTGTGCCCCGCGACGCCGCGCCCGCCGGACCGCGCACCCGGCGCGCACCCGCGGCTCCGCCCTCCGGCTTGAGGCCCCGCCCTCAAGAGTGAAGCCCGCCCTCTCCGCGCGCGCTCCCCTTTGCCTTCAAAAGCCTGCTCACACGGCTACCCTCGTAGCCCCGCCCTTCCGGCGCGCACTAACGGTCCCGCCCTCAGGCGTGTGGCAGACCTCTCGAGTGAAGCCCAGCCTCCCAGCCCTTCGGGGAAAGGCCCCGCCCACTCGTCGCCCCTGGTTCCCCTCCCTTCCGGCGCACAATTACGACCCTGCCCGACGACCTGAGGCTCCGCCCACCAGACTAAAGCTCCGCCCTTCATGAGCATAATCTCGTGGCCCCGCCCTTCCGCGTGAGGCCACGGCCTCCAGGGTGAGGCCCCCAAATCCCACGCACTCTCGTGGACCCGCCCCTTGTCGTGAGACTCCTCACCCTTCCATCGAGCATTCAAGACCCCTAAGTCCTGCGGGAGGATCTTCCCTTCCGCACTCCTCATCCCTCCAGGGTGATGGCCCCTCTTCCAGGCTCCCCGCTGACCCCGCCCTCCGGAGCACGGCTCCGCCCTCTTACCCCGGTCTGCTTACTGAAGGACCCGCCTTTCCCGCCCACATTAGTGGCCCCGCCCTCTGGGCTGTGGCCCCGCCCTCACCGTGCTCCCCTGGCGCTCCAATCCCTTCCCTAGGTCGCCTCACCCGACCTTCCTCGCCCCTATGCGACGCCTCTTCCATGCCCAGCCTCCTCTTGCTCGGCCCCTTCTCCCTGAACACCGGCGTGCAGGCACGGGGAGGCAAGTCCAGAAGGAAAGAAGGCACATAGGTCAGTTAGCCTCAGTCCCCTCTCTCAGCTCCAAAGCATGGTATCCAATCACCGGTTCAGTCACTCCCCTATGCATCCATTCATTCATAAATATTTATGAATGCCGGTGCGCACCACGCGCTGACTAGAGAGCCCAATGAAATACCCAGTTAGGCTTCACCTTTTCTTGGGAAGCTATAATAACGCCCACCCTTCATTGTACACCGAATGCAAATAAAACACTGGAATGCACTGGGTAGGGTACCAGTCAATCTTACAAACAAGGAAAGTGAGGAAGAGAAACAGAAAATGAGAAAGCTGGAAGGTATGTCCAGGGTTTATAACCGCTAAGCTGCCGAGACTAGGATGCCTGCCACTCTCAGAGCTCCAGGATAATGAAAGAAATGGCATTGTAGAGGCACTCAAGTCTCCCCCAGGCTGGATCCCACACCAAATGTCTTGCATTTGGGGTAGGTTCTGGACTTGGACTCAAGCCTGCTGAAGCTTTTCACAGGCCGTGACTGCCTGGACGGTGCCTCCAAAGCTTCAACCTAAATCTAGTACATATAGAGAGGATATATTTAGCACAGCAGGCATTTTCCACTGGGCCTTTCCCCAGTAGCCATGAAAATATAGTACAAGTCAAATATAGATTGTGAACGTGATCACACTCCTTAAATAAAGGCTGCTTTTGTCTCTGTCTCTTCCCTCACCTGAGTTGCATCTGCAGCTGTCTTTTGCACTGGTTTGTGGGAGCTAAAGCAATTGATGTTCATGACTGTTAACCCCTCCCACTTCTGTTCAAAAGATTAGTCAAGGACTAACCAGTGAATCTCCAGTTTCTCTGAGAGAGAATCAGGTGGGTAGATGGCTCTCCATCCTGGTGCCCTCCCTGAACACTAACCAAGGGTCACTGTACTCTGCCCTCAAAACCTTGATCTCCATTTTTATGGCTTCTAGCTGGAACTTGCCTATCTATAAGATCTTCTAGCCCACCTACCCTGAAAAGTGTTTTTAATTTTATAATTTAAACTTATACAATCATTATCAAGTTCTTTATGTATTTTCACTGTAGTGACTCTTCTAGAGTACGATTTCAATCAATATTAGTCGAATGAATGAATGAATGAGTCGTTTTTTCTAAAGCATTCATTCTTTGGAGATGGGTCCTTTGGTCATAAACCTCACATTCTAGTGGTGTTGGGAGAGTAAACAGTATCAAATAAGTTCATGAAGAAAATGTCAGATGCTAAGAGCCATAAAGAATTGTAAGGCAGAGAAGGGTATGGAAGAGAAGAAATGGGTTGTTATTTAGACAGATAATAGTGCACTGAATACTGTACACACAGGATATGTGTGCTAAAGTACTTGTCCCATTGGAGAAACAAGGAAACCAGTATGGCAGAATGAGAGCAGATGACCAGGTGGGGGTGGGGGTAAGCAGTGCCTTGGCCATTGTCGTGAAAGAGATTTGACTTATTCTGTCTGCATAAAGACCAGAGCAATGCTCACAAGAGGAAGGACAGTCATGAATGAAAGGGAGAAACTGCCTATGGGAAATATTTAAGCATTTTGATCATTGTATTATAATCCTATGAATTAAGGGATTTTTTAATTCTTATTGAATTTTTGCAGATTTCATAGAATGTATTTGGATCAGATTTAGATGTCCCTACCCTGTCTGCGCCTGTTGAATAGCTCTCCAGATTTCATGTACTTTGTCATATATTAAGGCCTATCAAGTCAAGTTTGTGTCCCCAAATGTCCTTTGGTCTGGGTTCATCCACTAGAACCTAGTTATCCTATCTGATGTCACACCCAGTAGTTATCAGTTACCAGTAATTCCTCAATTAAGGTGGGCTTCTTGCCCACTTCCCCACTTCTATGTTGGGATTTTGTCTGGCTTGAGTTGTGTGGTTTTTGTGCATGATGTTACCATTGCTGTGAGTTCATTCATATGAGTAATTCATATGAGTGGCTTTCTGAGTTAACCATCATCTGTTGCATGAGGAAGGTTCACTGGTAAGAATTGAGAGATGTGTTAATTTTCTTTCTAATCCCCTCCCTCCAATTTTGCTATTTTGTTCCCTGAGCCATAGGTGTTGAAATTTCATTGTAGATATGTCACTTAGGGCTGGGCACCTCACAGATACTTGTTCTCAGTGTTTTACTAGTTGTGGAACTCTGTAATAGTCTCTATTTGTTGAAAAAAGAAGCTTCTTTGATGAATGATAAGAGGAACAGTTGTCTGTAAATATAAGAATACATATTTAGAATGCAGAAACAAATTACATTGGTCTAGGGATATGACAAAAGTAGAATTTTCTCCAGGATCTATGACCTTCCCAGCCATGTGTATTTGGCTATGTTTAAAGTACTACATCCAAGTTCCCTCCCATTGAGTGGGCCTTAAGTGAAATTAGATAGCTGTTGATTAACCCAAGATAAAATGCTGCCTCTGCACCAGTAGAGATTATTTGCTGGACTGGTCATTGTGATTTGTACATTTTACATCTGGATGGGATCATTAATTGGTTTACTCCCTTGGCAATTTGAATAGTATCTTCTGATACTATGAGGGCACTATAGTCTTCAGGGAGGGGGCTTCCAGGTCAGTTCCAGCTCCATTGCTCAAAGTCCTTTGCCCAAAATATGTCTTGTCTTCTGTACTAGAGTCTTACCTTCAAGTTCTGGGAGGCAGTCAAGGGCTGTGGCAATAGCTCTGTTATTTTGGGAATCCCTTGGACTACCCTGACCAAGAACTTGAAGGAAGTTTTTCCTTGCCTGTCACTGTGGTTTTAGTCATATATACACATGCTATACACATGCATATATATATATAATGTGTGTGTATGTATATATAGTATATTTATTTTTCAGTAGGCTGTTGAACTAATACTTCCCTCTGGTTTTTCACACCACCTAATCATTATTTCTCCTCACTCCTCCCCTGAATAACCCTTCTATTCCCTCCTCAGTTAAAGTATCCCCCATTTTCCCATTTCCCTCTTGATAACACATGTCTCCTATTACCCCCCCCCCTCAAGTTCCTTCTTCCCCATTTACACCCACAGTTTCATTCTATTTTCCTGGATTCTGTGGTTACATCAAGATATATACATTCACATCTAGGGATTTGGAGCTAGGATCCACAAATGAGAGAGAACATATGTCACTTGTTTTTCTGAGTCTGTGCTACTTCTCTTAGTATAACAATTTCTAGTTCCATTTACCTGCAAATTTCATGATTTCATTTTTTCTTTGCTGCTGAGTAGAACTCCATTCATCTGTGGAGGGACATTTAGGTCATTTCAATTTCTTAGCTAGGGTCCAAAGAGCAGCAACAAACATGTCTGAGCAACTGTCTCTGCAGTAGGATATTGAGTCCTTTGGGTATATGACAAGGAGTGGTATAGCTGGATCAATAATTTAATATTATCAATAATCTTGGCAACTGTTCTAGTTTGCTTTCCATTGCTGCAACAAAAATACTTGACCATAACCAAGTTGGGGAGGAAAGGGTTTATTTCATCTTACTGTTCCAAGTGACCATCCTTTACTGAGGGAAGCCAGGGTAGGAATTCAGGCCAGAGATGTAGAGGCAAAGAGCTGAAGCACTGACCATGGAGGAAAACTGCTTACTGGCTTGCTTCTCTGACCTCTGTTCAGCGTGCTTTCTTAAACAACCCAGTACCACCTGCTCAGTGGTGGCACTGCTCTCAATGGGCTGGGCCCTCCCACATCAACCAGAAATTAATTAAATGCCCCCCAGACATAGCCATAGGCCAATCTGATGGAGACAGTGCCTCAGTGGAGGGTCCTGCTTCCCAGATGTGTCAAGTTGACAACTGAAGTTACCCAGCACAGCAACATTCCAACTTCCAACTGTTTTGAAAATATTAATTTTTCAGTTTGGTTGTAGAGTAAGAACCTAAATACAGTCCCTACAGTAATTCAAGCCTCGGCCATCTCTTGTTTGGATTACTAAAAACCTGCCACCCAACTGGTTTCTCTGCTTCTCTCACCTTTCCTTTTTCAATTTATTGAAAATTGTCTTCAAATTATTGAATTATCTTTACAAAGTACCTGGAGCAACCCTGTCCACACACAAGACAGAGCATGTTACTATTCTGCTCAAAACCTTTCCATGTCTCTCAGATTACAAACTGGTCCTTATAATTCCCCTGCCATCTTACTAGACCTGGCTGCCACCCAGACCTTATCTCCTATCTCTCCTTCCTCCTGCATATGCCTGTTTTCTACTGGCTTCTTTGTTGTTTCTTGGGCAGGTCAAGCACATGCGAATGTCAGGACTTTATTCCTATAGTTCCTTGGAACTCACGTCTGTCAGTTACCCGCATAGCTTGCTACCTCTGCTGCTGCAGGATTCTGCAAAATATCCTTTTATTGATGTAATTCATTTTCCTGGTCTCCCCGCACCCACCCTAGTGCACACTCCTTTACTCTGTCTTCAGAGTGTTCACAGCTTTCTGTCATCTTGCTAATTTGTGTCTTCTCCATTGGGTTGTAAATTCAAGGCACTATTTTGCTCACTGTATCATTACTGCCTAAAATATCCCTTGGCATGAAGTAGGTATTCGATAAATATTTGCTGAATAGATGGATGGGTGAATCTAAGAATTCATGCATAAGGATTGTAGGAAAGGTTTTCCTTGGAAATTGCTGAATAGTATTTTGAGAGCTTTAAAGGGGAAAAGGAAAGATCGAGTTAGGAGGTTCTCTAATATAATGTGTTCTGTAGAGATTTTTCTCCCCTAATAGATGGCAGTCAGAGATGGATACCAAGGAGTTCAGATTAGAAATGGAAATGCCTCTTAATGTCTTGTGCCTTATCTCTGAATACAAAGTATCGCAAGATAATTTAAAAGATGAACTACCAAGGAGTAGAAGCCTCATCTGCTTTCCTAACCCCCAGGAAGTTAACTAATTGTTGATGAACAGACAGCATGCAGTGTAATGAAATGTTGGTGACTGGGATTTGGGAGAATGCTTCAACTGGTTAAGTGTTTGCTACATGAACATGAGGACCTGCGTTCAGAGCCCAGCCCTACATTAAAAGGCAGGCATTTGGTTTGTATGCCTGTGATACCAGTACTGCGGGATGCGGGGGGACAAGCAGATCCCTGAAATTTATAAGTCAGCCAGTGTAGCCAGCCAATGAGTTCCAGGTTCCGTGAGAGATCCTGTATCAAATATTAAGGTGGATGCCAGGCGTAGTGGTGCACACCTTCAGTTCCAGTACTCGGGGGGCAGTGGCAGGTGGATCTTTGTGAGACTGAGGTCAGCCGGTCTACATAGTGAGTGCCAGGCCATCTGGGGCTCCAGAGAGATCCTGTCTCAGAAAAAAATTTAAGGTGAAAAGTGATTAAAGAAAAAGCCCAATGTCCTCCTCTGGCCTCCATGCTCACACATAGTTGCACAGACATGCACACATGCAAGGAGATGTGTACACATACCAACACTTGTACACACTAACCAACATACACGTGAATACATACACATGCACACACAAAGTTGGAGATTGGAAAACTTGAGTCAAAAGGAAGCAGCTGAGCTGAGTGGAATTAGAGGTTAGAAGTAAAGGAGACAGCCAGGCAGAAAGACCGCCTCTCCTCTCTTGGACAACTCCCTCATGAGGACTCCTCCGGTATTCTTGGCTCCTTTTCTTACTTTAACTTGATGTAAATGCATAAGAAACATTTTTATTCTCCACAACTCTACAAATATGTTATGGCAGATATGACAGACGTTGAAATACATTTTCAGCCTTAAAGTTCAAATTCTATATCCAGGAGAGCTATGTGAATGAATATGATCTTTACTCTCTGCAGTACCATGAGGGAGACAAAAAGTTTGAGGTCAGAAAAGATATTCATTTGGAAGAGGAAAATAATGTCTAGTTTCCTACCTCTTTACCACTCATAAGAAGTGGGCAGACATGCAGACACACAACACACACACACACACACACACACAAACACACACACACACACACCCTTTCAGGAGGTGAATCTCAGCCTCCTTACAGAGACACTATGAGGTAATGAGGACATAAGGGCAATGTTCACATTATGAGATCAGAACTTCTCACTAACAACTCTGCCTCTGAAATGCAGTGAACCTCAGTTTTCCTCCAGCAAGCATCCTAGGGGAACTCTTTCTCTTTATTCCCATAGAATGGGGATTTAAAATCAAGGGAATGAGACCTAGGGCAAAAATTGAGATGGCAGAGAAGAGTTATAAGAACTAGAAGCTTTTCCTCATTGGCAAGTTTTCAGTATTATTTCTATGCAGAAATAAAGGATTCTTTATGTCTGGATGGATACCAGAGAGGATGAACAGTTCAGTCTTTCTCTTCAGACTAGCAATTTCAAAGCAGCCTTGGTTGATTTTGACAAATTGGTTGAACAGACAATGATCCAGAAAAAAGGGGAAAGAGCAGGCTTGTTTATCTCAAAAGAAGGTAAGATCAATGATCAGAGGGAAGTCCACCTGGGGTTGTTGATTGGAACTGGGGTACTTTTTTTCATGTTTTAAAGATTTTTGTAACTCAAGTTTTGAGGAAACCACTAAGTTCTTACAAACAGTTCAAAGGAGAATTCAAACAAGCTGTCAGGAAGACTGACAGAAATACAAAAAAAAAAAGTGGTCCATACACACAGGTAATGATTAACTTCATCTCCACTAGACTTAGTTTGCAATATTCATTTCATTACTCTCAGTATTTTACAACTTAAAGAGCTGTAAAATAGTTCAAAGGCAAAACAAAACATAGAGACATCCAGCAAGGGTGTATTAGGTAGGACACAAATCTTTATTTGCCCATTTCAATGCCTTTTACAATTTTGTTTTTTGGTCACTGTGTAACCTTGGTTGGCCTGGAACTTACTACATAGACTAAGCTGGCTTCAGACTCACAGAGATCCACCTGCTTCTGCCATCCCAGTTCTGGAATTAAAGGCATGGGTCATCATTATGCCACAGTCTTTTAAAATGTTTCCTGATACTCGTGTCACTGAGGTCTGAGCTGAGGACTGATTGCCCCGGAGTTCCCCTTCTTCCCAGAGGCAGACAAAGAACAGAATGCCCAGGGAAGAATGAAGTAAAGGCTCAGGAAGGTGTGAAAGCAGGCTTTTAGTGAGGCAAGAGCAAGGAGCAAGAGCTAAAGACACCCTCTTGGGTGGAGTCTCCAGAGCTGGTTAGACCACCAAGTGACTTCTGGGCTGGTTCTTTTATAGGGCCCCTGGGTTTTGCTCTCCTTTGTTTCCTATATGGCCCAGATGGCCCCAGCACAGACAGAGATAACTAAAACAGATATCTTTGTCTGACTGATGGTTTCATCACCAGTAGTCTTAGTTTGTGGTATATCCTTGTTTGGACACATTCCTGGAGTTAAGTGGGACTGTTTTCCTTTCCCTCCTTCTGACCTTTGCCCTGACTGCCTTCCCTTAGCTAACTGCTAACACTTGGCTAACTATGGATGGGGACTCATACAGAAATTAGCAATTATTTGTAGATTAGAATAATATGTACCTTTATACCATTGCATGAACTCACCTGCCAGGGATATAGCAATCATGTGGCATTAACATCCATCGAAGTCGTCTCTTACCAATGCTCTGCAGAACTGAACGTGTCATTCCGAGGCAAGGATGCTGAGAATGTGAAACACTTTTGTGCAGATCCTCAAAACTAGTGCTTCCGGGGTTTGGGCTTTGCTAAAGTGAAGACATTACCTCTCCCCATCCTAAGTGCCAGTCTTCTTTATATGGAGAGGCCCAGTGCCGGGCTGGCATTATCTTGGGGAATGTTCTTCAGGTTCTATTTGAAGCTCTCTCTCTACAGCTCTGCCTTAGTTCTTACAGATCCTTCCAAACGTCATCCAAGTGATAGGAGATGATAATTAGATCCATGCTTTTATTCTATGGCAACTGAACACTTTCTGTTTGTGATGCTGTTCTATCCACCCACCTAGTCATCCATCCAGTCTTCAATTAGACAGCCCAGGCCAGACTCTGGGCTAGACTTTATGCAGAAGAAAGTGAGGAGAAATTTCCTAAATCCTGTCAAATGATATCTTTCCAGGGAGTCCTGTCTCCCAGTCTGTTCCATGAACTTCTCTTGAAGAGACACAAGCATCTGCTCACCCCATGTTACTGAGCTTACTTACAGAGCATGGGTCAGGGGTTATGTACATCATTGAAATCCTTCTAGCATGGGTGGCTGCTTCCCATAGTTGCATAGATGGAATTCCCCCTGCCCCACCCCCTTCAGCTAACCTTCTACACACTTTATACCCTGCCATCCAGAACTGGGGAATATTTTAAGCTATCAGAGAAAAGAAACCTGGCCGGGTTTGGTCACACATACCTTTAATTCCAGCACTTGGGAGGCAGAGGCAGCCTCTAAGATTGAGGCCAGCCTCATCTACATAGGAAGTTCCAGGCCAGCTGGGGCTCTAGGGAGAACCCATCCCCCCCCCGCCCCAAAGAAAAAGAAAGAAAGAAAGAAAGAAAGAAAGAAAGAAAAAGAAAAATAGCAGTCTCATTTAATAGCCAAGACACAAAATTGGAATTGAGGGGAGGGGAGCTGGGTTCTTTTTCAGTCCATTAATAACTAGATAGACATAGGGAAGCCTTTTCTATTTCTCTGAATCTTAGTAATCTCCATTATAACATTAAAGAGTTGTACTAACAGGCATCAAGGGGTTCTCCTGCAGGCACCACCAGTCACTGGCTAACCTGAGACTCCGTAGAGCATAGTGATCATGTGAGGTCACCTGTGCCACTGTATTGGCTAACTTTCTGACACTGTAATAAAGTCTCCTGAATAATCACCTGAAGAAGAGGAAGAGTTATTGAAGGGTCCAGTACATGGTTGGTTGGCCTGCTGCTTTGGGGCCTCTGGTAAGACAGTAGATTATGATGAGAGCATGAGGTGGAAGCTGCGCACATCATGCCACCTGGGAAGAATACATATATACATATATACATATATACATATATATATATAAAATACTATATGCTGGAACCTCCAGGGAGCAGTGTGGTGTGTGTAGTTTGGAGGTATTGGGGACAACATTGAAGAGTAAAGCAAAATAGCAGTCAGAAAACCCAACAGAACAAATCCTGGTGTCACAATAAAAGGAACAGGGACTCTCCAGCAGCTAATTAGACAGCCCCAAAAGTGCCGGATTGTATAGTCATATGTAATTAAAACTCTTGACTTTGGATGTTCAAACTCAAGAAAGTATTGCTTGTATAGTATTTAATAATTTGGAAGTAAGTTATGTAAGTATAAGTTTATTTGATTTACATGAAAATCTGAGCAGATAAATATTTGATTCATTTTACTTGTGAAGACAATGGGAGGAACTGAGGAGTCACCCACCCAAGTCACTCAAGTGTCAAGAGGGCTCAGACCTTTCAGGATGTCCTTCAGAACGCTGATCTTGGCTTTTCTCTCTGAACTACTCAGCAAAGATTTCTTCTCCTCCAGTCAATTTGTTTCTCCTCTCTCTATAATTGATTTTCCAAACTCTCACCACGTTTCTGAAGCCTCGATGGGATTTCTGCTTCTCTCAGCCAAGCTTCCTACGTCATAGGAGACAGCCAAATGCAAAGACTAGAATTCTCTCAATTTCCTTGTTCTTTACTCCAATAGTGCTGAATGCAGCACTGGTCCCTTGCTTCCCCTTCAAGACTCAATTTGCTGCAACAGCCTCAAAATCTCCTTTTCCACTAGCTTTGTCCTCCCAATCTAAAAATATCTTCCTTTGTCCTTTCCTTGACTTTCTCTCCCCTACAGCAGCCACGTTATGTCTTTCCTTTGCTTCTTTGCTGAATTTTTCCACCTCTTTCCCCATATACTCCAGGCTACCTCCCTTCCTTGCTGAAAATGTATTCAGTAACCTAATGTGCTTGACAATTCAGTAAGTTGGTTTTCTTCCCCACCCCTTTTATTTTTAAAGACCAGGGTCTCACTATGTAGTGCAGGCTGGTCTTGAACTCAGGATCTCCCACCCTCTGCCTCTAGAGCGCTGGGATTCCAGGTATGCAGCACCATGTCTGGCTTTGTTTCCCCTTTTTGCAACCCACATGGCCATTTCACTGTGTGAACACTGGCCTTTGCCTCTGCTTCAAGGAACCCCTCCCCTGTCCCTGCCACGCTCCTGATTTCTCTCCTTTATCATTCTTCTTTTCTCCTTTTGTTTTCCTTCCTCAACTTTTGCCCACTGTGTTCTTGCCCATCTTATGTCATTTGCACCGAATCTTGGGAGCCATGCCTCTTAGTATAGATTTGGACTCTGTTGTGGTAGTTCTTTCTCACTTGCCTCTTACTGTAAGTCTTCCTGCCAGAATTATTCCTTCCTGTGTATTAGTGCAGAGAGGTTTTCCTTAAAAGAACCCATGGGTTTGCTGTATTCCCAGCTTATTAACTCATCTTCAACATCCAAACCTTTTAACTTGGTACGCAGAGCCGTTCACCAAGCCATGCCTCAGCACCTGGGACTGCCAGCCCTGCATCTTCCACTCTGCCATGCACTTTTCAACTTCTAAGAATGTCATACTTAAAAAAATATTTACTTGGGCTGGAGAGATGGCTCAGCGGTTAAGAACACTGGCTGTTCTTGCAGAAGACCTGGGTTCGGATCCCAGCACCCACATGGCAGCTACTGTCTATAACTCCAGTTCCAGGGGATCCGACAGCCTCTTCTGTCCTCCTCAGGCATTGCATGGCACGGGTGCATTTACCCACATGCAGGCAATACACGCATACAGAAAAAATAAAAAATAATAAACTATTTAAAAAATATTTACTTATTTTGTGAACTGAAACTCTACCAACTAACCCCAGCCCTGAACAGACATTCCCAGAAAAAAATTCTGACTGATTAAAATTTCATGATCACCCTCTGACTTAGTATTCTTTCAGCTATCAGGCAAACATCTTTGGATTGTATTAACAGACCACTAACTTTCACCAACCCCAATGCTAAGGATGTCATCAGCTAGCATCTGAGTTTTGCCCACTTTGATATTCCCATCCATGTATTTGAAAAATGCCTTATTTATGATTTCCTTTAGTTCTGTGTCTATATAAAAGTTAGCCACTACCACACTGGAACATGCTATTCACGGCAGCCTGAATCTGTTCCTAGGCCATGGTCACTCATACATGGCTCAGAATAAACTGTCTTTGATCACCTTTGAAGTGCAGCTGTTATTTGCATTAACAGCTTTTATTTATTTATTTTATTTCGTTATACTTTTAGTGACTGATTTTGCATGTGCCATTCCCCCAGCTTGGATCTCTCTCCCAACTCCCTCCGTTTTTTAAGAAAATCAATTGTCACCTTTTTGCAAATACCCCCAAACTGTCCCCAAGTAAAGCCATCTTCAGCATTGCTGGTACATTTATTGCTGTCTCTAGGAGCTTATCCATTTAATTTAGCCTGCTGACATTGATATACATACATTTGTTCCTATTCTGCTCCCTGACCTTTGACCTGAGTCCTTTGACCTAGTCCTCTGAAGGCTAGCTCAGAATCTGTGTCAAGAGATGCTCCTTAAACATGTGCCGAGCAGATGAGTTGGGCTTCCAGTCCTCTAGGAGCTTGCAGTCCCAAATTTGTGGTTGAAACTTCCTTCCTCTGGAGTTTTTAAGATTAGATTAAAAATTAAGTTAGATCAAATAAAAACCTGCTAGACCTTCTTCTAAATGACTGAGGAGATGTGATGCAACCATAATTTATACCAAGCTGCCAATCAATACCATCTGATTAAGTTCATATTCATTAGTAAATATTGGAAAAATAGGATTAACTTTTTATTGAAGGCAAGGGGCTAAGAACCAGAGAGAATCTTTTTTTTTTTTTAAATGAAACAGTGTCTACCTCAAAAATGTTACTAGGTAGTCTATAGAGATTTGTCCCTGTAACATTCCTCTTAGATATTGCCAGTGACCTAATAGAATGCGGACCATCCCACACCCAGAAAATATCATCCCCCTCATTTGGGACATTTAAGATGAAACATGTATTTTTGTGTTAGTTCTATAGGAATTTAAAATAGATACATAAACATTTAGATGTTTCCTAAGAATTTGAAGTCAAAGATGAATAAAATAGAATAATTTATTTTTCACAGGATAGTTCCTAGTTATATATATGTGTGTGTTGTGTGTTGTGTGTGTTTACAATAATTACTCTGTACACAGGTCTAATGAATTCTAGGCAAGTCTAGCTGACTAACTGTTCACAGTAAGAAAAAAATTGATTTCCTCATCTTTTCATCCCTGTACAAAATTTCTAAAATAGCTGAAACAAAAGAGAGCCCTGACCACCAAAATAAAGCTGATTTCTTGCAATTTAGTAACACTTTAATCAAAGACCTAGTAACCTTTCTAAAGATAAGATCTTAAAAATGCAATTAAAATTGGATTTATTAGCTGAAATGAGATTGTAGAATGGAAAAAGTAACTGAGAATCTGATGAAAGCACTTTGCTCTCCTCACTGCAGATGCCATCAATTACGAGAAGTTTTACACAACCGTGCAACATCTGTTTGGTCCTGAAGTGAAAAACCAAGATGTGAAATGTTTTTACAGGAAACTCTGCAACAATCCCGATGCAAAAATCGACTGGTGTGAGGTATTCGCTTTGCATGCTCATTGTATGAAACCAGATCTTACTTCATAGTGTTATTCCTACAGAGGCTAAACATTCACAATGTGTATATGTGGCAGTTTTTAGTTCCTACAGCCATTAAGATGTGGCCACAGCCCACAATATAAAGTGGGGAAAACAGGCAGCTGTTTAGGCATCCTACCAGTGAGTAACTCTTAACAGTTTCAGATGAATGTACCAACTTGAAGAACTGTGCTATTAACAATAACAAGATTTTAAGTGCTTTTGTTACATTCTCCAGCAAATATTTCTTTCTGGTAGTGTCAGTGTGTGCTCAAGTCCCTAACGTGAGAAGCTAGGATTGATGACTTTTGTCAGTCTGTGAACTGTTTTCTGATTGGCAGAATATTGACTTAAAATGTATACACAAATAGATGGCTCAGCAGTTAAGAGCACTGGCTGCCCTTGCAGAGGACCTGAGTTCGAATCCCAGCACCCATGTGGCAGCTAACAGCCTGTGACTCCAGTTCCAGGGGATCTGACCCCCTATTCTGACCTCTGAGGGCACTGCACGACGTGGGTGCACTTACATACGTGCAGGCAATACATTCAGTCACATAAAAATGATAAATAAAAAATAAAATATTTTTAAAGATGTTTTTAAAGTTACACATGAACACACAGGTAATTAACGATTTTTAAAACTTACCTGACTGACTTTCAAAAATGAACCTACCTGACTCACTTTCAAAAATGAATAGATAATAATAGACAAGACAAAACATAACATAATAGTTTAAAGTTTAGGCTATCACATTTAATATTCCCAGAGTCTTTAAGGTCAAAGCCTGGCCCATGGCAGTGCTAACAAGCTAGTCTAGCCATCCACCCCCAATGTGTCAATCAATGAGAGAACAGCGGAAAAGAGGAATTTCTTCACTGGGAAGAGAAACAAAGGGGTCCAGTGACCCCCTCCAAGTCTGTGTTTGGGGGTACTGATAGGAAGTTTAAATTTAGAAAGTTTAAATAGAAAACAAGAGATATTCATAACTAAGCAGCCCTGGTCAAAGTGTGTTCCTGCTCATCATTGATCCTCATTGTCTAAGTCCCAGTCTGTCCTGCAAAGTGGTGCAATAAGTTGTTAGAACTGTGTGAATTCTCTTTCTGAAAGGCAGGTTCCTCCGGCTGGCACCAGGGGTTCCGCCTTTCTCCTTCCCCAGAATGGGATTCCTGGGGAAATTTCATTGCTTTGGGATCCATTGTTTCAGTAGCTTTCTAGCTGAAGGGAGGGGCTCAAGAGTCTGCTTAGAATATCTCCTGCCCAGGCATTGCAACAGTCTGATACGTATAAATGGAACTTTGATGAATGCCAAACTTAGGAAAAATCTGTCCTGGATTCATCTACATATGGACCATCACAAAATTAGACATATGTGATGCCAAAAAGCATATCAATGACTCCAATAGAATAAAACCTATAATAAAATATAGCCCAAATCCTAAAACAAACCACAGCAAAAATTAGTAATTTACTTTTAGAGAAATAGTAAACTAAAATAGCGTTTATGTCTCTGAAGGGCACATAATTCCTGTTGCGTGAATATTTTTCTAACATGGTAAAAGCTGAAAAGCTATCCAACTCAGTTTATGAGAGACTGGGACTTAAACACTGAGTTGAACAAAGAAACAAGTCCATATGACAAATATAAATGCTAAAGCTTTTGTTTAGATTTTATTTTGATTTTTTTACTCATATGTGTGTGTATATCTTTGTGAATATTTGCTATGTGAATTCAGGTGCCTGTGGAGGGCCAGAAAAGTGTGTTGGTTCCCCTGGAGCTGGAGTTACAGGTGGTTGTGAGATGCTTGATGCGGCTTCTGGGAACCAAACACCAGCTCATAAATGCTAAGGTTTTAAATAACATTTTATATTAATTCCAGTATGTGCATAAAAAAACATTTCCAAGTTAAAAAAAAAAAAGTGAGGATGTGTCAATATT
>NW_008352270.1:4848272-4856088 GCF_000622305.1 Nannospalax galili | reverse complement strand
AGCCCAACATTGTATCTGGATCCCTGCAGTTTTTGTAAAAAGCACAGTTAAGGATCAGTCATTCGCACAAATTGAATAGCAGTGACATCTAGCAGTCTATAAACATTGACTATATAGAAAAAAATTGCTGACTCCTGATCTTACAAAAGTAAAATAAAAGTAAGAAAGACATTTAGTAAAAATCTAGCAGCTATACTTAATTTTAAAAGAAAAACAAAGCCGGCGTGGTGGCACACGCCTTTAAGGCTGGGAGCACTTGGGAGGCAGAGGCAGGTGGATCTCTGTGAGTTCAAGGCCAGCTTGGTCTACATAGCGAGTTCCAAGACAGCTGGGGCTACAGGGAGACCCTGTCTCAAAAAGACAGAAAAAAAAAAAAAAAAAGAAAAACAAAACTGAGTAGGAATAAATGGACATTAACTGATAAAGGAGCTGATACTAGATTTTTTTTTTCATGTGCACCGAGAATAAATGACCATAAATTTAACAACTTTTAAAAGCACACATATGTCACAGTTTCCATTGACCAGGAGTTTGGGGACAGCTTAACGGGTCTTTCTGCTCCAAGTCTTCTAAACTGCAGTCAGCTGTAGGCTAGACTGCTTTCTCATTTGGAGGCCCCACTACCCTTGGGAAGAATGCTTCTACATTTTACAGGTTGTTAACAGGATTGTGCCATTGCTGTTTCAGAATTGAGGACCTTTTGCATTTGGGGTGGTGGTGCATAGTGAACTTCAGAGCCTTATTCTTCAACAGAGGGTCACACCCTTACCTAGCCACACCCAAACTTTTAAATTGGTATTACTCTGAGATCCTAGCAACTCCCAGAATATAATTTAACATACCACTTCACACCAAAACAATTCAGATGTGTCCAACTTTTTTTTGACATAATAAAATGTTGTCATCACCTATAAAGTTTACCACACATGGGAGTTACAAAAAATGGTGAATAAAAAGTTTCATGATTTAAGTACGTTTATAGTTTTGCATTGAGCTGCATTCATAGTTATCCTTAGCTGCATATAGCCACAAACAGAGGTTGGATATGCCTAATATAGATGAAAAATGTATAATCTATGAGAAAATAGAAATAAAAAGGAATACAAATCACCATAAGCTTCCCCCTCTGCTGCCCTCCCCTTTCCTCCTCTTTCTCCCCCCTTCCCCTCTCCAATTCTCCCTTTCCCTCCCTTTCTTGAGCCTATTGCTGTCCTGGGACTAATGTACCAGAGGCTGCACTATAGACATTTTAGTTCTGTATCCGTGGCCAAGGTTCCAAGATGTCTTAGAATTCGAGGTGTAGGGTTTTTTTTTTTGTTGTTGTTGTTGGTTTTTTTTGGTTTTGGTAGAGATTTTCAGCTTGGTTCACTGAATTTTGAAGAGATGACCTATCTTTTCGGAATCTATTATGAATTATTGTTCATGCTGTTAAAATTGGAGTGAATTGTGCTCAGGATACAACTTCAAAGTACCTGCTAGATGTTACTGTGGACAGGAGACCGGGCACATTGAGCATGGCTGGGCTGATGTGTATCTATGCCCTCTGCTCCAATGACTCAGAAACAACCAGACACCTGTGTCAAGACATTCAGAATATGAATGGGAAGCACTGGACTCATCCTTGGGGAGTATGTAATACAACTCCATAAAAACTCCGATAGGAAAGACCATTCCCCTGGAACTTGAAGCCTTTGATACTCCAGATCTTCATGAACTGGAGCTGCTCTCTGCAATGTGTGCCTGTCCAACTTTGGAAGTGCGACTTGAGTTGAGATATGCTGGAAGTATAGAATACCCATCAGATGTCTAAAGTACTGTATGGCAAACACAAAGCATTGCACAGTGACCTTTTATATTGATTACATGTTAAAATAATATTTTCTGGGTTGGAGAGATGGTTCAGTGGTTAAGAGCACAGTCTTGCAGAGGACCTGGATTTGATTCTCAGCATCCATTGCCAACTAACAACCATCCATACTCCAGTTTCAGGAGACTCCAACACCCTCTACTGACCTCTGTAGGCATTGCATGACACAGGTGTACTTACATACATGCAGGCAATACACTCATACACAAAAAATTAAAAATGATAAAATATTTTAAAATATAAAACAAAACTCAGAGACATAAAATTTCACCTGCACACATGACACTGCAAGTTCCTTCTCTGATCACTCAGATAATAGAGGGACCTTATTAAGCAAAACCTACCCCTATCACCTTACCAACTCCCACAAAACATTTACCTGGTCTCTGGGTGTGAGGCCACACACTGCAGTAATGCCAGAGCATTGCAAACTCTATTGGACTGGTGTGCTGTCAAGGTGGGAGGGTTGATAGATGGATAAATATTCACAATTTCCTGAGGAAAAAAAAACAAAACAAAATGAATCCCAGATGAGTAATAATTACAAAACTAAATTGTCATGGTACTAAAAAATAACAATCTTGCCAGGTGTGGTGGCGCACACCTTTTTGTTTTTGCTACTAACACTGAGATGTTGGTGCATGCGTCTCTAATCTGTAGGTCTGGTTATTACTAGTCATAATCGGTTGCACTCAGATCTTTGGCACCTGTGTATGTCTGTAAAGTCATCGGGTATATTTCAGTGGTAATGTTTATCACCTCTACTGATTAACATGATATAATTTTTTATGCTTCCTCCTCAAATATAATTCGTTTTTTTTTTAATTTGATTTGTGTGTGTGTGTGTATCACACAGACCATCCCAAACCATCTTATTCAACTATATACCCACTTCCCAGATGGCACCCTTCCATAACTTCCCTCCTTCCACTAGAGCCCTTATACTCTGTTATCCCTGCTACTATCCTCTGTGTTGTTGGCACCCCTAGCCATTCCCCACTCTTGTCCATCTGGCAGATCTAGTCAGCCTATCTAGAGGTCCTTGTTTCAGGAAGGTCAGCTATTCCTCTTCTAGCAGCAATCAGTTGTCAATATTCCTTTAGATAAGATTGGGGTCTGCTGTTCATTTTCCCAGTTCTATACTGGGTTACTATCTGGGAGTTCCTTGGGCCACCCTGGCCAATAACTCAAAGGAAGGTATCTCTTATCTGGCATTATTGCTTGTTATGTAGCCTTTAGCTATTCATATGAACTCTTGAAAAATTATATTGGCCCCTTTAATCTTTGGTTATACTTTCCTTTTGGGTGTTTGTTATTTTTATTTTATGTGTATGAGTGTATTGCCTACATGTCTGTAAGTGCACCTGTGTTGTGCAATGCCCACAGAGGTCAGTAGAGGGCATTGGAGTCCCTTGGAACTGGAGTTATGTATGGTTGTTAGCTGTCATGCAGATGCTGGGAACCAAACCCAGGTCCTCTGCAAGAGCAGCCAGTTCTCTTAACCACTGAGCCATTTCTCCAGCCCAAGATTTAAAGTTTTATATGTGGCTTATATTATGTTTCTATCAGACAGCACACAAAAAAACCAAAATAGAAATGGAATGAATTCCTCCCAGCCAGCAAGGTCAGGTTTTATGGCAAGGCATTGAGGGATGCAGAGGCCTTGTCTGCCTGTGCACATCTGTTAGAAGGCTCCAACTTTGTATTGGGGAGTAGTGCTTTGTAGGATTTCCTCTTCCTATCTAGTTGACCGGATTAACCACGAAACACTCTGGATCACTCTTCACTGTGAAAGGAATAGCTGAATCACGTGTGCTGTGGCCCAATTTATCTGCATACCACAGATACCATAGAGGAAGAATGTATTTGATGCTGTTCTTCAAGAACACAGAGGAGTGAGCAAAGATGAGCTGATTTTTACCTATGAGATGAGCAAAAATGATAAATATTTGACACTGTGATTAGAAGTGCTATCTGGGGACCGGAGAGATGGATGGCTCAGCAATTAAGAGCATGCACTGCCCTTGCTGAGGACACAAGTTCAGTTCCCAGCACCCACATCAGGTGGCTCACAACCGCCTATAACTCCTGCTCCAGGGGGATCTGACACCTCTGGTCCCTGAGAGCACCTGCACTGACATGCTCATGCCCACACACAGACATACAAACATATACTTAATTAAAAATAACATGACCTAACCTTTCTGAGCTTCAAATCTGTCATCTGTAAACTAGAAATTCATTGCTAGCTAATGAAGACTCACTTCATTTCATTATTGGTTACCTAGTTTTTAAAAGGCAATTGATCAGTTAATAGTCATCTTTCAGATACTAAGAGTTCAATCCATTCTTCAAAACTCAGGCACAGGTATATAATTCTGATTCCAGATATAAAGCTCTTTGTCATAGCAACAGCACAAAAAGTTACACTCTCTTTTTTCTAGGTTTTAGATGCAAATAAATGCACTTGGAGAACTTGAGATTAGCTGAATAGTAAAATCTTAGAACTCAACAAAAACATAATTTAGACCTGTCCCCCATAGGCTCATGTGTTTAAATATTTGATCCCCAGTTGGTGGTGCTGTTTGGGAAGGTTGTGGAAACTTTAGGAAGAAGTGACTCAGTCAGGGACTAGGGATGAGTCTTGTGGTGACCCAGCCCCACTTCCCCTTCAGTCTCTGCTTGCTCTTCCTGCCTGCTGTCATGGTGGACTATAAACTTCTAGAACTATGAACCAAAAGAAGCCCTTTCTCCTTTCAGTTGCTTTTGTCAGTGTTTTCTGCAGCAACAGGGAGAGAAACTGAGACATCAGCACATGGACATTTTTCAGGAGTACATTACAAATTAGTTCACACTACAAATTAATTCAGGCAGGAGTCATAAAACACACAGGCTGCCCATCTTGTTCCTCCCAAAAGTGAATTATTATAAAGTTAAAATTATATTTGCTAATTTCAAAGTGTTAAAAGAATGTTCCAGAGTAGCTTTTAAAAAAGCGGCATGCAGGTTGTTAATTTTATCAACCTGTTTTTCATTTTCTCCTTATGTTCTACAGTGAGCATATGCTCCTTAAGTAGTCTGAAAAAAATGATTTAAAAAATTAATCACTGCTGGGGCTGGAGAGATGGCTCAGCAGTTAAGAGCACTTGTTGCTGTTGCAGAAGACCCAGGGGATTCAATTCCCAGTCACCCATATGGCAGTTAACAACTGTCTAACTCCAGTTCCAGGGGATCCAACACCCTCTTCTGACTTCTTTGGGCATTGCATACACATTGCACACTCATACACATAAAATAAAACTAATAAATAAAAATATTTTAAAAATTTAATCATTGAAACATGGGACAGCTCAGTAAATCTAACTGTTAAAAAAAAATTAATACTGTAATTGTTATAATATACCTAATGGTCACAAAGTGCTCAGGTCAGTGATGCAGTCAAATCACTTTACACTCACTAGACTGATATCTAAAATGTCATAAAGGAAATTTGAGATCCTCGAGCTACATCTCAGCATAGGAAAACGGGGGCTTTCTCCTTTATTCTCACCTTGAAACATTCCCTTTCAACTGCAAGTGTTACCATCTCTTCTGAAGTCTACCTGCTATAATATCATACATTTTTCTCAGTAACTTTTAATAATTTGATGTGTTTGGTTTCCTTGGAAAGTTATGCAGTGTAATATTGTTATAAGTGAAAGTAGCAAAACTGAGCATTTTTTCAAGTTTTTCATTAGCATAAATTAATTATACTGAATTATGGGTTTCATGATGATGTATTTTTATCATATTAGCCCTCATTACTCCCCACCACACACACTTTCACTGATCTCCTTCCTCTTCCCACTACTTTTGTGCCCTTTGTGGATCATCTCCATAGGAGCAATGTCCTGTGTATACCCCTATGTGATTATAAAGTGTATACATGACAAAATCGTGGCCGATGTGATGTCTGTGGGACAACAAAAGCATTTAGTGGACAGTTTTAAGCTCCTAAGGAGGGACATAAAGGTTCTGTTTAACATGCTGACTCTGCAAAGCTCGGGCACTATGATGCCTCACAAGCTGACATTGATTGAGTTCCTATCTGGCACTTTGTATAATTCAAGTTCTTTCTAATCCTCCTAATTGCTAAGCACTCTAGCACCCACGTCCTCAGTTGATCCTACCACAATGCTGAACATGGAGCTATTAGTAATTATTTTCCAGATGGGGCAAAGTCAGATACAAAGAACTTCAGGCACTCATTTGAGGTCCTGTGACTGACAGTAGAAGGCAGGATTTGAACTCATCTCCAAGTCTTAGAATATCTAATACACCTTGCAGGGAACATTGCTCTTACAGTTCTTCACACATCAGCTCTCAGACACTGAACAGACACACTGTCATTTTCTCCACAATAATTCTACAGAAATCAGAAATCAGAAATCAGGTTGAATGGCTTTAAACTACGGTCTGGAGTTACTTACCGTAAATATAGCACATGGTTTAGGATTAGATGACTGTACATATTGTGTTTCTCCTGCTTCTGAGAAACAGCAGAATTCATTAACAGGGAACTGAGGAGTCATTGTCCCCACTGTCATTTTACATTGTGGTCTAAATATTATTATTTCACACCATTATCTAAGGTTAAATTATCTGCTAAGCAGTTATTAAATACTTTTTAAAGAATTGTATAACTAAATTATACTGGGTAGTATTTACAAAATGAGTACATATAAAGGTGCCCCCAGTTTTCAAGAGTCCAGGCCCCCAGTTGTGAAATCAAGTACTATTCTAGGTAATTGTGAAAGGAATTTGCAGATGGATTTGGGGACCTAATCAGCTGGACTTAATATAGGGAGATTATACTAGATTATCTAAATGGCTCAAAGTCCTTCAAAACAAGACAGGAAGGGAGAAGGGAGCTGTCAAGCTTGAAGGAGACTTGAAGCCTTAGTGCTGTCGCTTAGAAGGAGGTTCTTCCACTCTAGGACTGAGTAGAGGTCCCTGAAAACTAGGCAGCCCCAGCAGTCAGCCAGCAGGCAGCGTGAACCACCTGAATGAACTTGAAAGCTGATTTTTCTCCCCAAAGGCTCCAGTAAAAGCATGCTTCTACTAACTTGGATTTGGGCCTTGTGAGACCCATTTTGGACTTCTAACCTATGGAACTGTGGACTAATAAAGAGGCATTATTTTAAGTTATGTCTGTGGCCACTTGTTTTGGCAACAGTAGGAAAACTAATATGGAAAGAAAGATGGTAGGTCTGTAGAAATGGCTAAATGGGTAACACGATGACTGACAAGCATGAAGACCTGACCTCAGATCCCCAGCATCCATGTAAAAGCCAGTACAACAGCAGATACAGCTGTAACCCCAGCCCTGGTGGTCCAGAGACAGGTGGATCCCCCAGAGCACACTGTCCAGTCACTCTGACTGAAGCCATGAGCTCCAGGTTCAGCGAGAGACCCTGTTTCAAAAATTAAGGTAGGAGCTGGATGTGGTGGCATGCGCCTTTGATCTTAATTCTCAGGAGGCAGAGACAGGTGGATCTTTGTGAGTTCAAGGCCAGCCTGGTCTACACAACAAGTTTCAGGCCAGCCAGCCCTATTTAGTGAAATCCTATCTCAAAAACAAAGAAAAGCAACGGAAATAAGGGAGAAAGTGATACAGAAAGACACCCAACATTGACCTTTGACTTCCACACACACACACACACACACACACACACAATTTTCAAAATTCTTAATTTCTTCTAAAATTCTCATTAATTTATAAAAGTTTTATTTCTGTTTATTAAAAAGAGCAGGAGTATTTGGATGTTGTTGGTTTTGAGACAGACTTTTACTATGCTGCCTAGGCCAGCCTTGAATTGGTCTCAACTACCTTACCTCAGTAGTTGAGATTACAAGTTTGTGTCACTGTGCTTGGCTTATAGCAGTTACATTTTTCAAATGCCTCTGACT
>NW_008352270.1:4845418-4846929 GCF_000622305.1 Nannospalax galili | reverse complement strand
AGGTCCCCAGGAGTACTGCTTCTGGGCCTGGCCCCACCCTCACCTCCCTCTGCTTCCCTGGGCCTGCACAATCCACAGGCCCCTCTCCGAAATCACAAGAATGGAATATGCAGGAATTGTGTGACACCATAAAAAGACAAGACTTACAAATCATAGGCATACAGGAAGGAGAAAAATCTCAAGATAATGGTATGGACCAGATCTTCAACAGAATTGTAGAAGAAAATTTCCCAAAATTAAAGAAAGACATCCCCATACAAATACAAGAAGCATATAGAACACCAAATAGACAGGACCAGAAAAGAAACTCTCCACAGCACATCATAGTAAAAACACTAAACGTAACAGACAAAGAGACAATACTGAAAGTTGCAAAAGAAAAACAATTAATTACATATAAAGGAAAACCCATCAGGGTTACAGCTGACTTTTCAATGCAAATTATGAAAGCCAGAAGAGCCTGGACCAAAGTATTCCTAGTTTTAAATGACCACAGATGCCAACCCAGATTACTATACCCAGGCAAAATATCTATTATAGTCAAAGGGGAAAGAAAAATCTTCCATGACATAAATAGGCTGAAAGAATTCATGTCCACAAAACCAGCCCTTCAGAGAGTTTTGAAACAATACAAAGAGCTGAAGAGAGGAATGACTATACCCAAGGGGTTACAGAAAGGAATTCATTGAAGGTATAATTGTGGGAAAGCACAGCTATAACAAGAATGTGAACAGAAATAAAAATGACAGAATCCAATACACATCTTTCATTAATAACTTTAAATATCAATGGACTGAACTCCCCAGTCAAAAGACACAGACTAGGTGAATGGATTAAGAAACAAAACCCATCTTTTTGCTGTCTGCAAGAAACTCATCTCACCTTCAAGGACAGGCACTACCTTAAGGTGAAAGGAAGAAAAAAATATAATGAGCAAATGGTACTAAGAAAAAAGCAGGTGATGCAATTCTAATACCTGACAAAATAGACTTTAAACTGAAACTAGTCAGAAGAGACAAAGAGGGCCACTTCATTCTGATCAATGGAACAATAAACCAAAAAGATATTACAATCACGAACATATATTCACCAAACTCTGGTGTACCCAACTTCATAAAAACAGTACTATGGGAATTTAAGACCCAGATTAATCCCAACTCATTAATAGTAGAGGACTTCAATACCCCACTGTCTCCATTAGATAGGTCAACAGGACAGAGATTCAACAGAGAGACATATGAATTAAACAAAACCATACATCAAATGGACCTAACAGACATCTACCGAGTATTCTACCCAAACACCAAAGGATATACTTTCTATTCAGCGCCCCATGGAACCTTCTCTAAAATTGACCATATACTGGGGCACAAAACAAACCTCAACAAACAAAAAAAAAAGATTGAAACGATTCGATGCATTCTATCAGACCACAATACAATAAAGCTTAAAATCAACACCAGAAGAAGCTCTAGTAACCACATGCGCACATGGAGATTAAACAACACACA
>NW_008352270.1:4842973-4845280 GCF_000622305.1 Nannospalax galili | reverse complement strand
AGGCAACAACAAATGAAACCCAAACCCAGCAGACAAGAAGAAATAACAAAAATCAGAGCAGAAATTAATGAAATAGAAACACAGAACACAATTCAAAGAATCAATGAATCCAAGAGCTGGTTCTTTGAAAAGATAAACAAGATTGAAAGACCGCTAGCCCATTTAACCAAAAGAAAGAAAGAGCACCTACAAATCAACAAAATCAGAGATGAAAGGGGAAACATCACAACAGACACCAGAAAGATACAGAATATTATAAGGGAATACTTTAAAAACCTATATGTTACTAAATTTGAAAACCTAAAAGAAATGGATGGATATCTAAAGGCATGGGAACCACCAAAACTAAAGCAAGAACAGATTAACAGGTTAAACAGACACATAACACAAAAAGAAATTGAAGCAGTAATACAAAACCTCCTGACTAAAAAAATCCCAGTACCAGATGTATTTACAGCAGAATTCTATCAGACATTTAAAGATCTACATCCAATACTACTTAATTTATTTTAAAAAGTAGAAATGGAGTGAGAACTTCCAAATTCCTTCTGTGAAGCCTGCATCACTCTAATACCAAACCCTGGTAAAGATACAAGCAAAAAAGAAAACTATAGACCCACATCCTTAATGAACATAGATGCAAAAATTCTCAACAGGATACTTGAAAACAGCATACAGACACACAACAAAAAGATTATACACCATGATCAAGTCAGCTTTTTCCCAGAGATGCAGGGATGGTTCAATATACATGTCAATAAATGTCATAAATCATATAAATGGGCTCAAAGACAAGAACAACATGGTCATCTCAATAGATGCAGAGAAGGCCTTTGAAAAAATTCAACATGCATTTATGTTCAAAGTCCTAGAGGGAATTGGACTGGAGGGAACATACCTCAACATAATTAAAGCCATATATAACAAACCCACAGCCAACATCATTCTAAATGGAGAAAAACTGGAAGCATTCCCATTGAAATCAGGAACCAGATTTCACTATCTGGTTCACTATCTGTCCACTATCTCCACTCCTCTTTAACATAGTGCTGGAAAATCTTGCAATAGCAATAAGACAAGAGAAGGAAATCAAAGGAGTAATAATTGGAAAAGAAGAGATCTAATTATCCCTTTTTGCAGATGATACAATATTATATCTAAGAGACACCAAAAATTCCACCAGAAAACTCCTGGAAATTATTAACATGTTCAGCAAAGTGGCAGTTTACAAAATTAATCTACAAAAGACTGTAGCCTTTCTGTATACCAATAACAAGCAATCAGAGAAAGAGCACATGGAAACACTCCCATTCACAATAGCCACAAAATATCTCAGAATAAACCTCACCAAAGACATTAGAGAGCTCTACAATGAAAAATTTAAATCTTCAAAGAAAGAGATTGAGGAAGAAATCAGAAGATGGAAGGACCTCTCATGCTCATGGATTAGAAGAATTTATTTTGTGAAAATGACCATCCTACCAAAAGCCATTTATAGATTCAATGCAATGCTGATCAAAATCCCCATGACATTTTTCACAGAATTGGCAAAAAACCATCCTATGATTCATATGGAAACACAAAAGACCTCGGATAGCCAAATCAACCCTGAGCACTAAGAGCAATGCCGGGGGGATTACTATACCAGATTTTAAACTGTATTACAGAGCTATAGTCATAAAAACAACATGGTCCTGGCACAAAAATAGACCCATATATCAATGGAACAAAATTGAAGACCCAAATATGACCCAAATATATACATGCAATTTCAGCCACCTGATATGTGACAAAGGGGCCAAGAACATTCACTGGAGGAAAGACAGCATATGCAGCAAATGGTGTTGTCAAAACTGGATCTCCACCTATAGAAGAATGAAATTTAACACCTATCTTTCACCTTGCACAAAAGTCAATTCCAAATGGATCAAAGACCTCAATGTAAAGCCTGAAACTCTGAAACTGTTAGAAGAAAATATTGGCAAAAACCTACAAGATATAGGTGTAGGGAAGGATTTTCCAAACCAGACATCAATTGCTCAGGAAGCAAGGTCAAGAATCAACAAATGGGACTTCATTAAACCAAAAAGCTTCTGTATGTCAAAGGAGGCAACCAGGGAAGTGAAGAGAAAACCCACAGAATGGGAGAAAATCTTCACCAGCGACACATCAGACAGAGGTTTAACATCCAGAATATATAACAAACTCAAAAAACAATGAATCAAGAAAGGAAATAACCCAATTAAAAGATGGACTAAGGAGCTGAACAGACAGTTCTCAAAAGAAGAAGTAAAGATGGCTATGAAA
>NW_008352270.1:4813103-4836926 GCF_000622305.1 Nannospalax galili | reverse complement strand
TTTAAACATAATATAAAAGTAGATGTTTTCCATATGAAAAATGGAACATGTAGTTATTTTGGAAGAGGGTAGGTAATAAGAACACAAAGAATTTATATGTGGTGGAGGTCAGCTGGTGGAGCAAAACCCGATTGGCAATTGGGCTCATTTTTGTTTTCTCTAGTATTTTGGGAATAAGCTATGAAGCATTTAGAAACTAAGACTAATTTACTTACAAGAACCACAAAATTGAAGGTCCCGTTGTGTGGGCCTTAATGTTATGAGCTCTGCACATGGTTGGGTGACCAAGGAAAAGTCAATTTGCCATGAGTCTTTCAGTGTTTTGGTAGCTCAGCCAAACTTGTAGTCCAAAGGCTGAGCTTAACTGATGCAGGTGCCATAAAATCCTGGAGTAGTACCACACCTAGATCTGCTGGTCCAGGCTTCATGTTCATCTCTTTAAAAAAATACTCCTAAAGTTCTTGTTGGTAGAGCTAAACTTTGACTCATCATTGGGATCTCAGGAGGAGGGGGATAGAAATTACCTAGTGTCTACCACCTAGGTCAGAAATTCTTGATGAAAATTCTTGCTGAAAGTATCTACATGATCTAACTCCTTCAAGCTATTTTGTGTGAGAAAGTCAACAGAGCCTGTGGCCAAAGCCCTGTCAGAGGACTGAACTGAAGCCAGCACCTTGTGACACAGTGAAGAAGAGTCAGTAAAAGGAAATACATTCTACTCCAAAGAGAGAAAGAGGAACTGAATCATAAATTCACAAATGAGATGGAAGGACACTTGGGAACTGCAGAAAAAAGCACAGGTGACATTTTGAAAAGAAGAAAGCCAAGCCAAACACAGCTTCAGCTGCACGGCTTCTCAGAGAGGGATGGGAAGCAGAAGTCTGGTGTCAAATACAATGCAGGTAACACTAGGAAGGGACTCACTGTCCTGTGCTCAAGACGAGCCCACAGCCATTACTAACCCAAATCTATTTGTGTGTTTTTGAAGACTGGGATTTCTCTGCTAGATCAGTCAAAAGTAGAGAGGAATTTGATTTTTGTCACCTTATGACTTGGAGGAGTGAAGTAACACAGACTCAGAAAAAAACAAAAACAAAAACAAAAACAAAAACAAAAACCTGACATATGTTCTCTCTCATATGTGGATCCTAGAACCAAACCCTGATAAGTGAATATGTATCCAGACATAACTACAGGAACCAGGATAATGGAAAGGAACCAGGGAGGTAAAGGAAAACAAAGAACCTGAAAGAGAAGAACAGTAGGAAACAGGCCTTAATAAGGGAGATAGGGATAAAAATTGGGTTAGTTTAAGGTAGTGGGGAGGGAAGGGTATACAAGGAACCTAGGGGATAAAGGGAAAGAAGGAGCTCAAGAGAGGTAGGACCATAGAAGGGTATTATTAAGGGAGAAAGGGTGAAAATGGGGGCACCTTATTTGGGGAAACCATGATGGAGGGGTGAGACAATGCGAGAGATAAATAATGCCTAGCTAGTTTTAAAAACCAGAGTGAACCATATTACTCCAACAACCTAATGACAAATTATACATAGCAGATCAAGAAATATATGTCTAGGTTTGGTTTATCTGAGAACAATTGGTCTTTTGCCCAAGATTTATATACATGATACACAGTAATTAAAAGTACCAGACTGGTGGAACTAACCTTCTTGTCTGTTTAACAGACATACTTTGAGGCCTATAATAATTTGGTCAGAGGGACATAAAGGACAGTTTTTGTTCCTTGTCCTCCTAGGTGGACTAAGTTCCAGGGGATTATGAGCATCTCTCAAAATGTCCTGTTATTGTGGTGGGTCACTTGTCCTCTTGATCAAGGAGGCTGAGGAGACCCCATGAGATGGACTTGAACCAGTGTCCAGTCTATAAAGAGGAGGGTCAACACAGAGGAATCATTTCCTCCATGCTTCCAAGCGAAGCCAACTATGGTCGAGCAGGACCTTTGACTTACCTTCACATAGACGGAACTGGTAAAAGAAAGGAGCCAGGGGCTCCTCCCAAGCCCATGTGACCCCTGAGGAACAGATCCTCAAACAACCTTAAGAGTAAAAATAAATTGGTTTATCTGGGCAAATTGTATGGCCTTAAACACCCAAAAAGAAAGTATAACCAAAGATTAAAGGGGCCAATATAATTTTTTGAGTCCATATGTATAGCTAAAGACTACACAACAAGCAACAATGCCAGATAGGAGAAACCTTCTTTTGAGTTGTTGGCCAGGGTGGCCCAATGGACTCCCAGATAATAACCCAGCATAAAACTGGGAAAATGAACAGCAGATCCCAATCTTATCTAAAGGAATATTGACAACTAATTGCTGCTACAGGAACAGCTAACCTTCCTAAAACAAAGACCTCTAGATAGGCTGAATAGATTCACCAGATGGACAAGTACTAGAGAATGGCTGGGGGTGCCGACACCACAGCAGACAGTAGTAGGGATGATGGAGTATAAGTGCTCTAGTGGGGGTGGGCTATGGGAGGGTGCCATCTGGGAAGTGGGTCTATAGATGAATAAGATTGTTTGGGATGTTCTGTGTAATAAACACAGAAAAAAATCAACAAATTAAAAAAGTGAGTTATATTGAGGAGGAAGCATAAAAATTTACATAATGTTAATTAGTAGAGATGATAAACATTACCATCGAAATCTACCTGATGACTATATATCCATACATGCATGCCAAGGACCTGAGTGCAACCAACCATGACTAGTAATAATCAGATACATACAGGTTAGGGACACATGCGCCAAATCTAAGTGTTATTAGCAAAAACAATGTCTTTCTGTAAGAAGCAGTATATTTTAAAATGAAATGGAGATCTTTTTTAAAGGTTAAAAACTTGTTCAATTTGTGTCTTACAGGGTTTATACTGAGTTCAATATTGTATAACTATTAATTCAACTGTGAACCTAAAAATTTTATAGGCACTTTTGAAAGAGATGTATCTTTGCTGTGAAAATTGTTATTGAGTACATTAAAGGCATAATGAAATGCTTAAAAAAAAAAGAACCTTAAAATTAAAAAAAAGAAAGAAAGAAATCATGCACCAGTGGTGAGCAGTGTGTTGAATGGCGATGTGCCTGCTTTTCCTAGGGGGTCACCCTGCTCCCTGACATCACCATGAAAGGTGCAGTCCATGCAAATTGACTAATTCAGCCAGCACCAAATCTTTTATTTCTCAACAGCCAGCCCTGAAATACTGTGTATTTACCTATATTGTTTGGGATTATAGATCTTTGGGTATTTCTCCGATGAAGGTGGTCTTACTACACAGATGGATGAAGACAATTTGGTTTTCCTTGTGTCTAAAAAACAACGAATTGAGATTTCAGGTGACTTTTACATTTCTCTTCGAAATTAGTGTGAATTTTAATAATTTTTCTCAAAAATATGTAACGGGGACTCATTGGTTCAATAGAACCACTTGCTCAGTTGCACATAACTAGGTAGAAGGAGCAACAGTTTCAGGTTATGTTTCAAGGGAAACTACTTGCAATTGAAATGGAAATGTTATAATTCCTCTGAAGGATGCTAAGTAAAGAACATGAGAGTGAAAAAGACAGTACCCCGAAGAAGTTTGGACCTCAAGGTAAGCCTCCCTATGATGGCATTTCAGTAGTACAAGCTCTACTATCACCAAAAAGAATTGTGCCTTCACAGTATTCTTAAGTTCCTAAGTGAAGGCTCCTCCACACCCTTGATTCTCCCGGGGACACTGACTGGCCATGCAGTGACATCTCTGAAACTGAGTTTGACCCAGCCATGGAGGGGCATTAGCGCAGCTTAACACCACTGCAGTTACTGTGTGTTGTCTTTTTCAAATTTAAGCCTGGGACTTGGATACTCCCATCGCTCTCCACTGTTGACTCTTGAGGTTTTCTTCCCTTATTCACTCCAAGGTGGGAGAAGGTGGGGAAGAGAAAAGGTAAACCTACAGCCCTCTCCTTTCTTTCAGCATTTCAGCCCATGTTTGAGTCTAGTGTTCCTTTAAATATGCAGCTGGGAGGGCTGGGGGTATAGCTCTATTGTCAGAGTGCTCCCTTAACATACAGAAGGTTGTGAGTCTGATCCCCAGCACCCTATAAACTGAGAGTGCATGCCTATAATCTGAGCACTTTTCGCAGGTGGAAGCAAAAGGATCAGGAGTTCAAGGTCATCTTTAGCTATGGAAGGGGTTTAAGTTCAGTCTGGGATATATAAGACTCTGCATTAGGGGGAAAAAAAAAACTCATGGACTGACAGCAGTTGCTCGTAACCTTGGGCTTGACCTTCCCAAAACCCAGCCTCTGGTCATAAGAATCATCACCCAAAAACAGACATAAGGGGACTGTCCCGGCTCCTAATCCCACTGAGCTAAAGAGGGCCCAGAATGCAGAAATATCCCATCAACGCTTTGAAAATATTTTTGTAGCTAGGAGTTGTTTCCGTTTCATCTCTCTCTAAACCACTGGTTAAGGTTCTCAGTGTAGGTCAGGTACTTTCCTGAGTGTTGGGGACACTTCAGTGGACAAATGGACAAAACTCCTTGGCTTCATCTGGTTTAGATGGAAATGTAAGAGAGAGAGACAGTAAAACAAATCAAGTAATATGCCGCACGTCAGATGGTATTAAGTAGTGCTGTGAGAAGAAAGTGAGTGACGTGTGGAGGGAAACCGAGCAGGAGTCCAGAAAGGAGACAGAGTTGGCTGGGAATAGGAGCAGCAGTGCATCCTGGGAAGCCCCTGCTGTCTGGGCGGGGGGAAAATACCTAGAGGACGCAAGAGAGCAAAGTGTGTATTTCTGGCAGGAGTAGAGTGGGCAGCAAGCCAGAGGCTAGGGGAAGGACAGGTACATAGGACTCTGTGGACAGTGCTAAAGACTTCCAAGCAAGAAGGTGAGCTACAAGAGAGCTTGGATGGAGGAGAGGCACTATCTGAGGCATCCTTTAAATGTTTTCTCTGCTATTTGTCTTGAAAATACTAAAAGCAGAGAGCATGGCAGTGTCCTGGACTGGGACAATATTGCTGAAGTTTTGTGGGTTTCTTTTTTCCATTATACAGTCCCAAGGAATCTTTTTAGACATTTCTTTCTAATCTCCCCTCTTCTAGCACATCGTGCTTCAGGATAATTCAATCTCTGAGATATTAAACAGGTGCATCTGATTATGCATACCTGCCCTTTATATGCAACACAGTACCACCTAGACCGAATGACCAATTGTACCCTCTTGGGGCAGTGTTTTTTTCTATTGATGTTTGCATGAGGTGGCAATGCTAGCATATGGGATCTGTTCGCCTCTTTTCATCTTTAAGAATTTACAGTTGAAAATCAAATCATCCTGGAGCTGAGTGTGGTATTACACACCTATAATCCCAACACTCAAGAGATTGAGGCGGGAGGATTGCCATGAGTTTAAGGCCAGTCTGGGCTACACAGTCAGACTCTGTCTTGCAAAACTAAAAACCAGCCAGACAAACAAACAAAAGTTACCTAACTCTAAGAAGTGCCATATATATGGCTTTATGGGCACAGGGACATCAAATTGTCTGGTGTTTTATTCCCAAAATGCACAAAATGTCTTTGAAAGCCAAAAACAGCATTAAAGTAGTTTCATTCTTTTATACTGGAAGGCCTGAGATAGCATAAGGATTTTATTTTGTGTTAGAACATGGTGATGACACTTCAAAGAAGAGAGAGATGTGAAAAAAAATCTCAAAATAGAAACAGTTCCAAATGATGTTTAGAAAACCCATTCTCTGTGAAATGTGCCCATATCAGTGTGTGTGGGTAGTGTGTGTGTGTGTGTGTGTGTGTGTGTTGTGTGTTCTCTGAGAAATCATGCACCACATTTAACTGGAATGTTCTATGTTGGTATTGCATCACTAAGGACAATTAAAAATCAAGCAATGGTTGTAATTTGTATGGCTTTATCTTAACTTTTAACAAAATGCTTTCTAGTAAAATGTTTTACTAGAAAGATTTTACTTTTTCTTTCTTTTTTATGTTAGACCAACATTACAAATGAACTTTAGGACCTTTACCACTGGCATCTGATGTTGATCTTGTACTGTTGACAGGTAGTAGACGACGAGATGTGATTAAGTGCATTATCAAGGTCCCCCAGTTCGATTTACTGATAACAGCTTCTCAGAAAGGATTTATAACAGTCTTTAACAGCCAGGTAATTTGAAAACGTGCCCCCTGCCCGCCCGTCCTCTCTTCTTTCCTTGCTACTGTCTCATCTATGCATTGTATGCCTGTTTCAGGGAACACAGAAACCTCATTTCAGAGTTATTCCAAAAAACAAAACAAAATACTTAGTAAAGAGGAGATTGCTGAGCCCAGGGTTGAGTTTTGAGGTTGTGGTGACTCCATTTGGCATTGTTTCTCAGTGTTGTGGTGTATCATGTGACATCCACACTATGAAAGGATGGTCCTGATGATTTCTCAGTTAAAACCAGAAAAGTATGCAAGCCAAGTGATTTTTATTATCCAGCCAAGTAATAGAAGACCATATTGGAACATTGGCCTTGAAGTAAAATGGTTCAACCTCTAGCAAATGTTTTGCTGTGACTTATTTTCACATCTGCAGAATGAGGACACTGTGAAGATCAAATTAAACAAGGAATATAGAGCTTTTTGTGAATAATACCTTCATATATCAAAGACATTGCTATTATCAATATTATTTCATTATAAAATTATAATTGTTGAACTTTCACATTTTTAAAACATGAGAGATTTCCATAGAATGTATGATGAATATTCTTTATATTTCCATGTGAAAAACATAAAAGCTTAGTGTTAAATATAAATAAAAATTATAAGTTCATTTCTAACTAGAGACAAGTAAATTTATACAAATACTTATATAAGTAAAATGTATTTGAAATAACTATCACATGATTAAAAATTCAATAATAATAACCAACCATTCACTCAGAGAGTCCTTCAAAAGTGAGCATCTAGGGCAATCAGATTGTCAGAAAAGGGACCAACCAGGCACTGGGATATTGGGCTGCAGTGGTGGGGCCTGCCCTCTACCCTATAGTAGACTTAGCAGGGCATGGTACTTAATTTCATCAAGAGCTGTGAAACCTTTCCTCCCAAGGAGAGGGCTGGTTAAATGAGTTAATATGTATAATGTGCTTCTTCACTGTGAGCACCCAACAGATGTTGGCAATTGCGATTGTGAACAAATGATCTGAAATGCAACCTCTTTTAATGTGAAATCCTTCCCTAGCTCCTTTCCCCGCCTCAGAAAGTTATTTCCCTTCTCATTTTGACTTTTGTATCTTCAAAACCAGAGCTAAGATGAGATCTAAAGAATAATATGAGGAGGAAAGTAATTGATGTTGTAAAATAGTTCTTGATTATGTGAAAGAGGCGATGTGGCCTTGCCATACCTCCAGAGATGGTACATACACACACACACACACACACACACACACACACACACACACACACACATACACACACACAAATGCAACTGGAGACAAGAGGTTGCTTAAAAATTATGTTAAAATTTGGTGTAAAAAGGAACAAATAATATTTGGAATGTTATATGCCTTAAAAATAAGATCATGGGAGAAAAATCCTGTGTTTCCCTGTATAGGTCACAAGGATAACTTATTGAAAAAGTAGTCATTAATAACTCCAAATATCTTTTAGTAGATTACTCCATAATTTAGACTTTATCTGAAGTAGAATGAATACAGCTAAGGGCTTTTTTGGTGATATAGACTGGAAATGTCATTAATAAAAATTCCTTCAAACAAGGTACATTTTAAAGACTCAAAACCTATCCATAAGGATTATGAAGAAGACTTTAAATAGATGATTCCCCCAAAGGTACATGTAGGGAAGTTCATTGTGTCCTTTCTTATTGCTGTGATAAACACCTGACAGAAGCCACTTGAAGAAGAGAGGGTTTATTTTGGCTCACAGTTCAAGGTACAATCCATCATGGCAGGGAAGTCAGGCAGCAGGAGGTAAGCAGCCGGTCATATTGTGTCAACTGTCAGAACAGAGCAGTGAACTCAAGCATGCTCTCGCTTAGCTGGTTTTCTCCATTTTATACAGCCCAGAATCCCTGCCCAGAGAATGGTCCTGCCCACAGTTAAGATGGATCTTCCAGTGCCAATAACCTGATCAAGACAATCCCTCACAGACATCCTCAGAGCTTAACCTTAATCTAGATAATTCCTGGAGATCCATCTCCTAGGAGATTCTAGATCCTGTCAAGCTGACTACACTAACCATTCCAGGAAGTAAAAGATAAAACCACAGTGTTCTATTCTGCTGTTTGCCAACGTCCTTACAGCACTAGTTTTTCTTAACCAGAAATACGTCCCTGGTTGGGAAGCCTTTTGGCACACTTCAGATGAAACAGAGTCTGTGGGTGGCCCTGAGAAACAATTCTAGAGCTCTCCTTGATCTGCTTTTCTGTTCACATAATCCTTTCCTTCTGGGAAGTCATTTCTGAGACATTTCCCAAGACCATCTGACAAGCAGAGGAAACTGGGTCATTGAGATACTTCTGCTTCCCTTCACCTTGGGAGCAGGCTTCATGCCTCCAAGGGCCTTAGAAGTGCTTCTCTCTACTAGCTCTCTGCTTGGGCCTTAACTATGACATCAGCCCAGAACCCAGAGCAGAATATCCACACACAGATACTGAATAAGAGAAGAGGGCTCCTGGAGAGAATGTGTAAGACTTCCAGGAACCTGAGGATCTTTCAAGTGAAACACTGCTGTTTTCCTACCTTGCTGTACATGCGTATTGCTGTTTGGGTTTCTTTGACATAGTCCTCTTGTTGCTGTCTCATTTTGCATTTTTAACTTTTCATCTCAAATGTTGCCCTGAATACCTGAAAACAGTGAGGTGGTTTGCATGGAGACTGAACAAAGTAATTGGTAAAATGTAAGAATGCTAAGAGCACAGTCACCAGAGTTAAGCACCAGCCATAGAGGTGAAATCCTGCTCTATGCAAACCGTTGTATTACTACAGCAGCTGGATGTGTCTGGGGAAGGAGAAGTAGAAAGGAAGCCACTAGCAGGTAGGAGAAGTGAGACCAAACTAGCAAGACAGTGTGGTCACAGCTTTCTTATCCTTAACAGGAGTGTCAATGAGATTTCATTTCTCTCTCCCTTTACTCATAGATGAGAATTCAGACCAGCACCAATGTCACTGTGAGTACATTTAAAAACTTTTGAATTGTATCAGTTAGATCTGTGATAGTTCTCCACAATTAATCAAACTCTCGATGAAGTGCCTCCTTGAATAGGCGCTAAAGCTGTTGCATAGGGGCTGTGGAGGTGTGAGGATCTAAGTTCGTATCCCCAATGTCCATGCAAAGCCGCACAGAGTAATGTGTGTCTGTAATCCTAGTGCTTACATGGGGAGATGGGAGGTGGAGACAGGAGAAATCAGAGAAGCTTGTAAGCTGGCTATGATATCACAAGCAGCAGCAAAAAGCCTGGGTCTCAGACAAGATGGGATGTGAAGACTCATACCTGAGGTAGCACACACTCTCTCTCCCTCACACACAAACACAATAGCACAGACCAAGTAGCACAGAAGGACCCAGATCTTCTTCCTGGAGTTGAATTATCTGCAGAGAATTGCTCAGAAACTGGTTACTTCCTGAAATTTTAACTAAAAGCATCTAAGTTTTTCGGAGCACCCTATTAAGAGATTTTTTTTTAATGGACATAACCCAAATTATGAGAAAAACATGGAAATAATTTGAGAACATTTTATTATAAACTTGAAGACACTGTAGAAATTCTAGTGCAATTTTGTAATTCGCTTACTCCGTATCTCTAGTCTGAACAGTAACCTTCTGGTGGATGGCAAGCTGCAGCTGCTTGCTTTCTGAACCCCCTGTGGAGAGCTGGGAGAGTGCTGGATTTTTCACCCTGTTTGTTTACACCAAATGAGTGTACTGAACTACCCAGAGGCTCAGCACTGTCTGGCAAGGGAGCCTGGACTCTCTTTAAACCTCTGAGCCTCCATTTCTTTAACAGAACAAATCCATTAGAATTCCTGGCGGTGTTATGGAAGATTCTAGTGCATGCCGGGAAGGCCCACAGCAGTTTCTGGCACTCAGGCAATGAGTGGAAGCTGTGGTTTCTGCTCAGTCGTGTGCTGTTGCTGTTTTCAAGACCGAAGGCAGACTCCTGGGCCGCAGAGTAGCAGGGTCAGAGAACTTGTACAATCAGAGACCTGAATTTAGCCTCCCAAGTAAAGAAATGGTCTCAGGCCAGTGAAATGACTCAGCAAGTAAAGGTGCTTGTCACCAAAACTAACCTGTGCTTGTGAACTCACTTGATTAGGATAGAACCAACTCCTGTAAGTTGTCCCATGATCGCTCACGATTAAATAAATGAAATTAATTTTTTTAAAAAAAGGAAAAAAAGAAACGTTCTTATAGAAGTGAATCGCTCCAAAGCCACTGCTCACCCAGCTGCTGTGTTCTAAGGAGCAGTTCCCATGCTAGCTGAATCAGTCTTCAGATGACAGTGCTGAGACACACAGTGTAAGGGGCGGGGGCTGGGAAGCCTTTCCCTTTCCTCACACCACTCAAGGGGATGCATTGTCACCTCCTCTGCCAAATGAGGCGTCTAATGTCAACATCCCACTTCTTGGTATCCAACAAACATGTAGTAGAAGGGAACTCATTGTAATTCCCGATTATCTCTCCCTCTTCCCACCTCTTTCCCTTTCTTCCCTCTCTCTCCCCTCCCTCCCTCCCCAATGCTGGAGATTGAATATAGGGACCTTGGGCCTCAGCCCTGCTAGGCAAGTGCTCTACCACTGAGCTGCATCCCTAGCACTCTAACTTCCAATGCTATGTTTTTCTATCAGGATATCTCCTGGATTACAGGCTGTGATTACCTCGGCCAGCTGAAACGAATCGTCGCCACGACAGAAAGGACCATTATTGTCTGGGATTATAAAGCTCAAGGAAGTAGCCAGGTACTGTGCCAAGAGAAATAATGTACAGAAATGAGACTGTCAGTTCTGTGTAGATCAGGGTACGAGCCAACCATGCTCGTGAATGCCATCTATATAAAATGAGAGCGAGGACTTACTAAGCACTTAGATCAAGTTCAGCATCAGCACCCTGTGATGAAAAGGGAATACTTGTTCCATTCAGTTTTCATTCAGGATGCTTTTTTTCCTGTTTTGATTTTGAGAGGAAGAGGTGATTCTTTTACTTTCTGTTGTTATTATTGGGTTTTCTGTTTGTTTTTTAATGTATATTTTATTGACTTTTGGGCATTTCATACAACAGATCTTAATTATATTTAGACCCCTCCCCTATATGTACCCACTTATGGCCCACTCACAGGATTTCATACATTCTGTCATATTCAGAGAAGTTTGAGAGATTAGAAGTTTGTGAACCCAAATGTCCCTCACTGTGAGTTCATCCACTGGAAGCCTGTTCAGCCCATCTAGCATCACTCACGTAAAGAATATCGACTGTCCTTCACGAAGCAGTGATCAGTTTCCAATAGTTCCTCAGCTAAGGTTGAGACCTCCTGCCTATTTTCCAAGCTCTATGCTGGTTTTTGTCTGATTGAGTTTACCTGGGTCTTGTGCATGCTGACGCTATTGCTATAAGTTCATATGATGAAGTTACCAGGAGCCCGGAGGATTCTGCCCCCTTCTGCAATGATTCCTGAGCCCTGGGTGGGTAAGGTTTAATATGAGTACTATCCAGGAATGCATACTCTGCATTCTCTTACTCTCTATACTTTGGTCAGCTGTGTTCAGTGCCCTCTGTTGCATGAGGAAGCTTCGCTGATGAGAATAGAGAGATGCACTAGTGTTCTCTATACCACTTGTTCTACTGTGTTCCATGAGCCTTAGGTGTAGGGGTTCCATTGTTAATGGTGTCATTTAGGGTTGGGCATCTCACAGATACTTGTGTGTGTATGACCAGTTGTGGATTCTTAGACTCTGTTGCAAAAGAAACTTCTTCAATAAGTAGTGACTGGCATACTTGTCTGTAAATATAAGGATCCATATTTAGCATATAGTAAGGAATTATGCTTGTTTAGGGATGTGACAGATGTAGGGTTTTCTCTAGGAGCTATGACCTCTCCAGCCATGTGTACTTGGCTACTAATACACTACCACACATAACTTCCTTCCTGTTGAGTGGACTTTAAGTCCTATTAGGTAGCTGTTGATTACTCCCAAGATAAAAGTGCCACTACCACACCAATATAGTTAGCTGTGTTGGTCACTGTTGTGGTTATTAGGCTTTAAAGCTGGGGTTGGACCACCGATTGATTTTCTCCCTTAGCAGTTTTCATAGTTCCTCCAAAACTATGAGAGTTAGTCTTCAGGGAGGAGGCTTCCAGGTCAATTCTAGCTCCATTGTTCCAAGTCCTGTGTGCGAAGTATGTCTTGTCTTGAGCAATAGGCTCTAACCTTCAAGTTCTGGCCAAGACAAAGCTCCATCTCGTCCCTCTCCAACCTTTTTGATACCAATCTTCTAATCTAGAGTTTCTTCCCTTCCACTTCCACCTTATCAGCTCAGTTCCCAAATCAAAGGTCACCTCCCTGATCTATGGAATCTAATGGTGTCCTCTCATCTGTACACAGCACTATCCCAATTAATTTCCTTATGTGCACAGCATAGTACATGCTCTGTTTCACTCTGCAGTCTTCCCACTCACAAGGTGTCTCCACGGAGTCAGCTTTGTTGTGTTCATCACCGTACAGCCATGCCTGGAATAATTTTTGGCCATAGTTGGTGTTCATGAGATATTTGCTGAATGGCTTAAATGAACCTTTAAATGTGTCAACTCTTGCTAATTCTAAGGAAATAAAACAACTAAAAAAAGTTAAAATGGTCTGCCTTTCTTCTGTCTTAAATGGAGACTGAGTTCTGAAAGAGCAGTAGCTACCTAGCTCAGTAAACCCATTCATTAGTAATGAGTCAGCTTGAAAGTGGTTGTTGATTATTTCTGGATAAGCTTGAATGTTAAGATATGTTTTTTCTCCTGATAATTTGTTATAAAATTTATGGGCCTTGCCTAGCATGCATGAGGTCCTAGATTTGACACCCAGCCTCCTATAAACTGGGCATGGAGGCACACACTTGGGAGATAGAAGCAGGAAGACCAGAAGTTCAAGGCCACTCTAGGATGTATAAGGAGTTTGAGACCAGCCTGGGCCACATGAGATCCTGTTTCAAAAAAAAAAAAAGTTAAGCATGGAATTTTCCTTTTGTATTATCCAGTTTTATGTAAGTGGCCTGACCACTTTTTATGCTTCTTGTCCATATTTACTTACAAATCCAAGAGAAGGCAATTCACAGCCATACTTCCTAAAAACCCATTTCCTGTTCAGCCAGAGGGAGTTACTCTATTCCTTTCCCCACAAAACACCCAGAAGTATAAGCTGGGTTCACAGTGAGTAATCATTACTTTATTGTTATTATTATTATTATATTTTATTTTATGTGTATATTGCCTGCATGTAGGTAAGTGCCCCCATGTCGTGCAATGCCCATGGAGGACAGAAGAGGCTGTCAGATCCCCTGGAACTGGAGTTATGGTTTATTTGCTTAATTTTGCTTACATTTTTCAGGTTCCTTTACTGCTGTGGGAGTATCTAAAATGAAAAATGTCACAGAATAAAACTTTTATCTAATAATATGGACAACTGTTTTCTTTATTTTTCATTTTTGTGTGTATGTGAAACTGCAAATGGAACTCACATGCTAAGCATGTGCTCTATTTTTGAGCTAAAACCCCAGCAAGGTGTGTTACTTAGAGTGACATAACAGCTCATTCAAAGCACCCTTCTGCTTCCAGGAGAACTATTTCATCATCAAGCCCATGGACCACTGCCTGCTATGTGTGTGTGTGGTGCCACTGCCTGACCAGCTCTACAGAGATGACATCCTTCTGGGGGATGACGGGGGGTTTGTGAACAGATTCACCATAAACAGTGATGACTTTGAACTCAAACAGGCAAAGACCAAAAAGAAAACGGAAACTCAGGTCTTAGACTCCAAGAACTTTAAAAGGTAAGGGTATCACATGACTATGCCGTTTGCTTTACTAATTATAGATATTGTTTAGTTTTATACATATGTGTGTGTGTGTATAAAACAAGGTACAAGACACCCAGAGTATGGATCTGAGACTCAAAGCTAAACAAATAATACTTCTTAAGCTAGACTTGGTGGTATATACCGTAGTATCAGTCTCTGGAAGATAGAGGCAGAAGAATTAGGAGTTTGAGGCTAACCTGGGCTATACAGTAAGTTCTAGGCCAGCCTGGGCTGACACAGCAAGCCTCTGTTTCCAGAAAACACAAGAAACAGAATGCTTCCTTTTCATCAAGAAATTTCTAAGATAATAGAGAAGACATATAATTAGTAATTGAAATTCCTGTTTCAGTGATGTGGCAGTTAAAATCTATAGACACTTGAATGTATTTGAGAAACCAGAAATCATGCAAAAAAGTTACATATATGTATATAAATATATGACTATTTACTATCAATCAAATATGGAAGATTCTAAACACAAAAGCAATGGATATAAATCTCAAAGAAAAAGTTTGATAAATTTAAGTATATGCCAAATTAAACCTCTGTATGTCCATTTAAAAAGTAAAATAACTACTTGGAATAAGTATCATAAATATGAGAGACAGTGGGTTGGTTGGCTTTAATAAGCCTTAGAGTTCAATTTAAAAACAATTCTCTAGGGGCTGGAGAGATGGCTCAATGGTTAAGAGCACTGGCTATTCTTGCAGAAGACCTGGGTTCAAATCCCAGCACCCACATGGCGGCTAGCAACCATCTGTAACTCCAGTTCCAGGTGATCCAACACCTTCTTCTGTCCTCCACAGGCATTGCTCGACATGGATGCACTTGCATACATGCATGCAATACATGCAAACACAAAAAAATAAAGCAAAAAATTAAATTCTCTAAGGGAAAAATAAGCAAAGACCATGAACAGATGGTTCACACATGTACACATAATGCAATTAAGTAATCAATGTACATTTCAGAATGATCATCAAGCAAAACCAATCACCAGCTGATGAAGTAATGGACTGTCTGCCTGATAACTGCAAAGCTATATATCACTTATTTTTAGAAAAACATAAATTATGTATTAGATGTTTTTCTTATTAATAAAGGAGTATAACAAAATCAGGTACAGCTATTCACTTATAAAATTGGAAAAGGAAGATGCTATGAGGTGGGTGTTTCCAAATATGGTTGATGGGCGTGGGAGTTGCATCAACCTTTCTGGAAAGCAAATGGGAAAAGATATGCCAAGTGTCTTCATAAGCACTAATGCCCTGGGACCCAGAGTCTCTATGGGCTTAAAGAGTAAGTCTAATCCTCGTGATATCATTCCTAATGGTAAATTATCTAGTGTACAACAATGGAGGAATGGTTTATTTAAATGACTAATCATTTCCATAAATAATTCTGTTATATAATATATAAGATGTACATCATACTGTTAAGTAAATGCTATTAATAAATATTCATGTATAGTATAGATAGTTCTATACCTATTTAATATATTTCTATAGAAAATACATTTCTTTGCCACGTGTGGTAGTATACTCCTATAATCCCAGCACTACAGAGGCTGAGGCAGGAGGATTGTGAGTTTGAGGTCAGTTTAGGCTGGATATGAATCTGAGGCTAGCCTGACTAGGAGACCCTATCTCAAACAAGCAAAGAACAAAAAGACTTTTTTTGACAGACTCCTAAAAATACTTATTCTATCAAAGATGCTCAATGTATCATAGTATACATTTAAAAATTCCACATCACATATGAGTCAAATTATATTTTTAAAATACTTAACAATGTGAAAAAAGTTTATGATATAATGTTATTTTTAAAAAGATTTATCTGGGGATTGAGGGTGTAATTCAGTAGAGAGCTTGACCGGCATGAGCAAGGCCCTGGATTTGATCCCCCACACCACAAATAACTATTTTTATACAAACACATGAACTGGGTTTTGTACATACAGCACATATATGTGTGTGTTCATGTATGTATTTCTATTTAGAAAAACATTGAATGTGAACATCTAAAGTATTAACAGTGATTCTCAATGAGACTTCAGAGAAATGTTTTGTTTTCTTCTCCATTGCTAGAACTCTAGAATGACACAGTAGTCAAGAAACTACCTCCATTTTTCTGTCTTTCACATCTGAGCTGTTACTTTGTCCCACCAAAGGACTAGACCTCAGAGGGGGCTTCTTTGTGTGGTGTGCTGCCCTCTGTGCTAGGAGCTTCTCCTTCCAGTCATGATAGACCCAGAGAATAGAACTTTCTCTCCACTTAGAGGTGGGCCTGTTCTCAGAAGAACAGGGTCCATCCTCAGTTCCTCTTCCCATTAGATATGTCATAAAAGAGCTTAGGGAAGGGGAGGAAGTGAGGACTCTGGGTTTGGTTAAATGAGTGCTGATTCACACTGGTTCCTCAGGGGATAATTTTCACAAAGAGGGTCACCATGAAGTCTATTTAAATATTTTAAGACTCAAGTATATATATAGGCTGAGTGATAACACATTTTCTTCCCCCAAGAGATATTGAAACTTGACAGAATGAAACATATAAAGGTGGTTAACTTCTAGAGCCATCATAAAAGTTTTCCTCTGTGTTGACATTCTCAGATTTCATTCATTTTAAGTCAGTGAGGATACAGCTAGCAGGTATTGTATACCGAACACTGTACAAATGAAAGAATCAGCCACCCTCTAGAGCTCAGAATTAAACAAAATCTAGAATTAAAAAGAAATGTTCTTTCCCACTGTGTTCAATTCCATGCTGTACAGTTGTCATGCCTGGAGCTACAGACATGTTTGTTCCTCAGCTAGAAGTGACATGGTGTCAAGAATCTTACCCTAATCATCATTATGTCCTTGTACCTGTGATTCAGGAGGTGTTCACTAATGGGTGTGACAGAAGAAATGAAAAACCTTTTAAAATGAATAAATACAGCCTCCTTCCTAGTTATTAAGAATGTTTTTGGGTTTTAGAAAATATTGTGAGTTTGGGTTTTAATTTTTCACTATCATTTATTTCTTTACATGTGTGTGTGCATGCGTGTGTGTGTGTGTGTGTGTGTGTATAGTGTATGCATGTGAGTATATGGGTGCACTCACCTGTGTGTACACATGCAGAGGCTAAAGCAGAGTGTGTGGTGTCTTCCACCATTCCCCACTGTAGTGCCTTAAGACAGGGTCTCTCACTGAACCAGAAGTCCTTTGTTTCAGCTAGGCTGTCTGGCCAGCCCAGGGAGCTCTTGAGAACCCCTTTTGTCTTCCCCTCAATGTTGGAGTTACATGCGTGACTTTTTATGTGGATGCTGGGGATTCCAATTCATGCCTGCATATTTGCAGAGCAAGTGCTCTTACCTGAGCCATCTCCCCAGCCCCCAATTCCCTTTTCTATTTATTTGATTTTCATTGTGTATATTCATTGTACATGACATTATGTTACATAAGGACATCTTCATAAAAGTGTATTGCATGTTGAGGATATCTCCACTGCAACACCTCATCTTTCTTTCTCTCCCTGCCTCTCCCTCTATTTAGTCTCCTTTGTTCCCCTAGAGTTTCACTTCTACTTGAATGTCATATATATCCATACAAAATCATGTATACATATGACATTCATATAGATTTTACATATCTAAACAAAATCTAGGAACTGTATATGAGAAAATGTAAGATATCAATCTTTTTGAAACTGACATAATTCACTTAAAATGAGTGTCTTCAATTGTACTCATTTTTCTATAATCAATATAACTTCATTCTTCATGGCTGAAAAAAACCATTTATACATGCATACACATATGTGCCACATTTTGTTTGTCCATTCCTCTGTTGGACACTGAGGTTGGCAGCATAACTTAGCTGGTGTGAACAGTGCTGCAATAAAAATCGATGTGCAAGTATCTTTGTGATGTGATGTCTTGGAGTCCTTTGTGTAAATGGTGTAGCTAAGTGGTGTGGTAGATATATTTTTAGTTTTTTGAGGAATCTCCATACTGACTTCCATAGTGGCTGGACTAGCTTGCATTCATGCCAGGCATAAGGATTCTTTCTCATGTTCTTTTAATTGTTTAGTTTACATATATTTGGTGCTGGAGAGATGGCTCAGCAGTTAAGAGCACTGGGTGCTCTTGCAGAGGACCCAGGTTCCATTCCCAGCACCCACATGGAGGCTAACAACCACCTGAAACTCCAGTTCCAGGGGAATTTGATGCTCTCTTCTTACCTCTGTGGGCATTGTGTGAAATGGGTACACTTACTTACATGCAGGCAATACATTCATACACACAAAATGAAAATAACAAATAAAATATTTTTAAATTTGCATATATTCATTGTACACAGTGATGAAATTCATAAACACATCTTCATTTAAGTATCTCATATACTCTAAACAAGGACAAGGATTTTGAGGCAGAAGTTTTGGCCTCCAGCCTTAAGCTGTTCAATCAAACGTTGATTGATATGATGATATCTTAGCCTTAGCTTACCAATGATTAGATCATAAATTTCCCAGGTCTTCACTTTTGAAAATTCTAATGGAAAATATATTAATAGATCTGTTTTTGAAGTGAATTTCTTTAGAAAATATAAAACAGTTTGAAACATGATCCATTTGGATGATCAGAATTTATTTCATTAGAGTAAGAAAAAGATAGCCTGTATTAGATTGAGATTCTTCTAGATTATTTCCTTTTTGTTAGTTACTTTTCTTGTCACTATGATAAAATACCCAAAAGATTAACTTAAGGAAGGAAGGGCCTATTTTGGCTCTGGATTTAAGAAGGGATGCAGTCCATCATGGTGGGAATACATGGTGGCAAGAGCCTGAGGCAGCTGGTCACATTCTATCTGCAGTCAGGAAGCAGAGTGGTGAATGCTGGCTCTCATGTTTTATTCCGTCCATGAGTCCAGTCCATGGAGCCACCCACATTCAAGGTGCTCCTCAGGGAAGCCTCTTTTTATAGATGCATCAAACGGAGGTTTGTATCCTAGGTGACTCTAGATTCAATCAAATCGAGAGTCACACCTTTAACGCTGAATTTACAAATCAATATTTAACAAAAGTCTTTTAAAGCTGTTTTTTCCATTTTAAATATGCTAGATTAGGGAAAGTTAAACAGTTAAAAATGGTATAATGCATAGGGCTCTACTGTATACACAGAACTTCACTTGGTTCATAGTTGTGATTTGGTTAAAATCATGTGATCATGTGCATCTAATGTTAACACTCCCCCCTTTACATTCCCAGTGTTAAAAGGAAGCTGCATAATGATTGGGTTATGAAAATCAGATTCATCCCATCTCTGAACTGCTTTGGATCCTGCTCCTTAGACAGTGTCCATTCATTAGTTTTGGAATCCTTGAAGAGACTTGAGGACAATTTGTAAGTACAGCAGTTTCTCTACAAGAGCATTTGGTGACTTTCAGGATCTTTACAATGATAAGCCCATCACAGCCTTATACCTTACAGAATGGTTTTCAGAATCATCAGATGTTAACTATTCCCTTAGCTTGACAAGGCTAATTAGACCTTCAGGTGGAAATTAGTCATATAAATCTGTATATGATATGTCTTCCACAGAGCAATTTTGCTCAAACATTATTTACTGGGGAGTGGGGAATGGAGTGCAGTGGTAGAGCATGTGAGTCCCTGGGTTGCATTTCTAGAACTGGAAAGAATTATTATTTTTTTACAATATATTGTTTTTTAAGTATTTTATTTATTATTTTTATTTTATGTGTATGTGTGTATTGCCTACATGTATGTAAGTGCACCTGTGTTATGCAGTGCTCACAGAGGTCAGAAGAGGGCATCAGATCACCTGGAGCTAGAGTTATAGATGATTGTTAGCTACCACATGGGTGCTGGGATTTGAACTAGGTCCTCTGAAGTACTCTTAACTGCTGAGCCATCTCTCCAACCCCCTGGTACAGTATATAAGTATATTTTTAAAACAATTCTATTGGTCAAACTTTGTTCTTCAGAATAATTTTGGCTCGTCAATAACCTGTGATTATGATCTATATGTAGCATAATCATATTTTATCTGTCATCAACTCACCAGATGGTGTTCTTATAAAACAGTGAGTTTGAGTAATATATTGACTCATTCTCAATCTAGTTAAATATTGCTAATAACTAGCAGTTATTTCATTTGTATTTTTAGTTTTAAAATCTTTAAGATATATACTATAACATAAAATTTTAAAACATGGTAAGCAACAAAAGCTAGGTAAATTTAAAAAACTGTATATTGATTATGTGATTCTTTTCATATAAAATACCTGAAGGGGCAAATTTACAGAGACAAATGTAGATCACTGGTTGCCTAGGACTGATGATAGGAACAGGAATCTCTAAGGAGTATGTGGGAATTTTCTGGTGTGATGAAACTTACTGTTCTAAAACTTACTGTTACAGAGTGTATCATTAATTTAAATTCTTGTAAAAGTTTTATGGTATGTAAATTATACCATAAAAGTATGTCATAGAAAAGTGCATTGAAACTTCTTTTTGTAGTCTGACCTATAATAAATTTGGGCATTGTCAACCCATCTCAATAGCTTGAACAAACCAAAGAGTAAACAACTCTTCTTAGATCTGCCAGGGAATAGATGTCACAGGGAAGTTTCGCTTTATAGCTAAGATACACATCAAATAAAGGAAAAGAGATGTAGAACAATATAAAATATTTCATGCTACCAACAATCAAAAGAAAATGAGAGGCACTATAAAGATACAGCTACACGTAGCTGCAGAAAGTGTCTGAGCATCACAATTTAATAGAGCGGAAATCCATAAGCAGAAACCTTAGGGAACCACTCCCAGGAGAAGTAAGACCTAAGCTACCATTGAAAAATGCCTGGGGGTGCTGCATGAATAACGTGGATTAAAAACTTAAGGGATCCCTCATTACAGAGATCCCCTGCATTCTTAACTTTTGGAACTCAACCAAATTCTCATAGTAAATAATGGAGAGTAATCTCTTCATGCTTCTGTCAGGGAGAAGACAAAGGGAACTATTCTGAAATGCACCAGGGCATTCTGTTCTTAACAAGGGCCACCATTCAGAAGTGTTATCAGAGACTCACTACCTGGTAGAAGGGAAGTATTCAAAGCCATCCTTCTCTAGCTGTCCAGAGCCAAGTACATGTCAAACTGAGAGGCAGTTGTGAAGGTCAAAGCTCAGAGGCACGACAACATAGGCTCACTAAAAGACTGGAACAAAATTATAGGGCCCATAAGCACAAGGGACACCTCCCTTCAACACATGAGAGGCTTTTTCCAGATTTATTTTGCCCAGTACAACATGTCTGTCAGGAAAAGAATATAAAAGTATGCTAAAAGACAGAAGAAACAGAGGACTCATTTGCACCAGACTCAGATATGGCAGCGATATTGGGATGAACAATCAGACACGGGGAGCAACCAAGATTAAGATCCTCAGGGCTGCAATGGATAAAATAGACACCAGGCAAGAATAGGTGTACAGTGTGTTCAGAGAGATGGAAGTCCCACAAAAGCATCAAAGTGCAAGGCTAGAGATCAAAATACTAACAAAAATGAGAATGCTTTTGATGGGTTCATTAGAAGACTGGACACAACTTAAAAAGGAATCTGCAAACTTGAAGATACATCTGTAAAAGTTTCCAAAACAAAGAAGTAGAAAGAAAATACACAAGAACCGAGGAGAGACTAAAACAGATATGACTTACGTATAATGGGATTAGCAGAAGAAAGAGAAAGGAAAAGAAACGGTTCCAGCTGCAGTAATGCAGATTCTTCACAAATTAATATGAGACACAAAACTACAGATCCAACAATCTGTGAAACCATGAATAAGAACAAATGCAGAACAATGTAATATACCCTGAACTGTTGTACGTAAGCATATCATAGTCAAATGGCTAAAAATTAAAGATAAAAAAGTAAAGAAGAAACAAATCACAAATACATGTGCTTATAGGTAATTTCCCAAACAAGGTAATAACATGAAATATCTAGTACTGAGAAGGGAAAAACCAAAACAAATCAACCAGCCTAGAATTGTGTCCTTTATTTTTAAAATTACTCTTCAAGTATAAAGGAGAATTAACAGGTTTGGAAGGGCATGTCTGTAATCCCAGCACCTTGGAAGTGGAGGCAGGAGAACCAGAAGTTCACGGTCATCATTGGCTACTTAGACAGTTTGAGGTCAACCTGGGATACATGAGAACTTGTCTTAGAAAAAAAAAAAAAAGAGAAAATAAAAATAAAGAAATAAAACTTTCTCAGATAAGCAAAAGTCAAAAGAATTTGTTGTGGATAGACCTGCCTTGCAAGAAATTTTCAGAGTTTTTCAAAGGGAGGGGGATGATAGAAGTGAGAAATTTGGGTTTACGTAAGAAGGAATCATAAAAGGAAGAAAAAATGAAGCTAAAACAGCTTATATTTTGTTAATTTTAATTGATCTAATATACAAGCATTTCTTAGAGTAATGTAAATGTGCCTTTGATCATGGGTGCACATATGTATGCTTATTCATAAGTAAAATAATAAAAAAAGCAATAAACAAGAGACTGAAGGGAAAATTCATATTATTTTATTATTATAAATTACTTGTACTACTCCTGAAGTTGTATAGTATTATTTGAAGGTTGATTCAGATGAATTATAAATATGTATCACAAACTCCAAGGCAATCTGAGGAAGAGGAGGAGAAGGAGGAGGAGGAAGAGGAAGATAACTAGGGAGAATTGATATTCAAAGAAACAAAATGATATTCATGAACCTTAATGGTGTGAATTAAGCCAGTTACAAAAGCACAAATATTCATTACAAAAGTGCAAATATTTGTAGCTGCAGAACGTAAATTAACAAAACTATCAAACAAACATTTAAAGAAAACATCAAAAATGGAATCATAAAATGTTCAGAAAAAGACAGAAAAAGAGTAGAAGGCAAAAACGGGAGCAAAGCACAGGGCAAAGAAAACAGTAATGAGCATGGTGGATAGCAATGGAATATCAATGATCATTCCAAATATGAATAGTAAATGCACCAGCTAAGAGACAGAGATTGCCCAACAATAAAAGAAACAAGAACGAAATATGTATTGCCTACAATAAACACATTTTATATATAAGGATTAATCTTCCAATATGTAGATTAAAAAGGAAAAGGATGGGGAAAATGATAAAATACCATGATAACAATAATCAAAAGAAAATGGGAATGGCTAAATTCAGACAAGGAAAACCTCAGAATAAGAGAAACCATTGAGAACAAGAAGGATTGCTCAGTTGATAAGGGGTCAGTTTTCTAAGAAGACATAGCTAATGTTAATATGTATACCCCCAACAACAGAATACCAAACTTCGTGAGAAAGCTTCTGATAAAACTGTGAAAAGAGGGGCTGGAGATATTGCTCAGTGGTTAAGAGCACAGTTGTTCTTTCAGAGGACCCAGATTCAGTTCCCAGCACCCACATGGCGGCTAACAACTGTCTGTAACTCTAGTTCCAGGGGATCCAACACCCTCTTCTGACCTCCGTGGGCATTGCACAACATGGGTGCACTTACACACATGCAGGCAATACACTCATACACATAAATAAAAATAACAAATAAAAATTTAAAACTGAAAAGATTCCCTATAAGGAACTTTTTAAAAATGTTCAGTAAAGGCTGGGCATGGTGGTACATACCTCTAACTGCAACACTTGGGAGGCAGAGGCAGGCAGATCTCTGAGAGGTTGAGGCCAT
>NW_008352270.1:4792346-4812104 GCF_000622305.1 Nannospalax galili | reverse complement strand
GACAATGGATTGCCGTAGATGAGGAACAGCTGACCCTCCTGGAACAGGGACCTCTGGCTGACTAGATTTACCAGAAGGGCAGACAGGGGGGAATGGATGAGGGTTCTGACAACACAGTGGACAGTGACAGGGATGGCTGAGTATGGAGCCTCTAGTGGGAGAGGAAGGCTGTCTATCTGATGAGTTTGTAATCATGCTCAGATGCCGAGGAGCTCAGAAGGTGGGCGACTGTGACCAGTGATAGTCATGTATATAGAGATTAGAAATGCATGTGAAAACGTCTCAATGTCAATTGCTTTGGAATGAATTATTCTGTATGAAAAAAAAAAAAGTTGTGCTGTAAAGTAAAAAAAAAGAAAATTTAAAACTGTAAGGAGATACACATACATTCACAATTACACTTGCAAACACCAATACTTTTGTCAACATAATTGAAGTTATCTCATTAACCAATTGAGTATAATGATTATCCATAGACCACCCCAGCCAATAACAATGGAATATGCATTCTTAGGTTCACATGGACTATTCACCAAAGCCCACCACCTTCTAGATCATAAAACACACTTTAACAAATTTTAAAATTAGACATCATGCAATATTTGCATCTAGACTATAGGATTAATCTAAAATCACTGACTGAAGCATAGTGAGAAATCCCAAAATATGTGGAGATTAAACAACATACTTCTAAATAACATATGGGACAAAGAAAAAAATCCCAAGAGACATCAAAACATGATCTGAACTAAATGAAAATGAAATGCAACTTAATAAAAATCAATGTGATGTTGAAAAGACATAAGCTCAGAAATCAGTTGCCTAAGCTTTCATTTTAGGAAAATAAGAGAAAAGCCAATGAAATTCAAAATAATCAGGAAAATAGGAATAATTTTTTTAAAAAAATCAACAGATATTAGTCAAGTTGAAAACAAACAAAATAAACAAAACCAAAAGCTAGGTCTATGAAAATATAAATAATGCCAATAAGACAAGCTAACTAAAAAAATAAAAGATACACCGTATTAATATCAGAAATAATAGAGAACATTTATTACCACAGGTTCCAGTGATGTTAAAAGGACAATAAAGAAAACCAGGTGTGGCGGCACACACCTTTAATCCCAGCACTTGGGAGGCAGAGGCAGGCAGATCTCTGTGAGTTCAAGGCCTGCCTGGTCTACTTAGTGAGTTCTAGGCCAACTGGGGCTACAAGGAGAGCCTGTCTCAAAAAGACAATAAAAGGATAATAAAGGAATATTATAAACAACTTTATATCTACAAATTTAATAATGTGGATGAAATGGACCGATTCACTAAAAGACGCAATCTAAATCTACTAAAGCTCACACAAGAAGAAATAGACAGCCAGGTAAAATGTATACCTGGCACTGGGAGGCAGAGGCCTTGGGGTCGTGAGGTTGAGGTCAGCCTGGGACTCTGTTTCAAAATCAAACAGATAACAAATGACTTTTTAAAAACTTCACTCTCTCATTTAATACTTTTTTGTTTAGTGATACCCCATAGACTAAAATGAGTTACATTTCACACGACCATATGCAATCACTAGATAACAAATCAATATTAAAATGAAAGACTTCAATCTATTATAAATCACATGGTATTTTATTGATTTTTTGTGAATTTTACATAATACAATTTGATTGTATTTAGATCCCTCCCCTATATATACTCATCTTACTACCCCCCACCCAATTTCAGGTACTCTATTATATATCTATCTATAAAATGCATTTTAAAGCCTTTAGAGTTGAATTTATGTTCCCAAATGCTCTTTGGTATGGGTCCATCCACTGGAAACTGGTTAAACTCCCAAGAGTCACACCCTTGAAAAAGACTGACTCTCCCCTTCCAGCAGCCATCAGTTGCCAATAGGTCCTTAGGTAGGGTTGGGGAGCCCGTACCTGACATTGATATCAGACCTAGGAATCTGTGGCTAGACAGGTCACAGGCCATAGGGGAGAGCTAAAACTATTATTTTACTAAATAGACATCATATTAAAGCATCTCTAATGACTTATTGTACTCACAGATTAATGCATCTCTCAACTCTCACCAGAGAAGCTTCCATAAGCAGCAGATGGTGATTAACACAGAGACCCACAACTGGCCCAACAGTCAAACAAATAAATTTTTTTAAAAATGTGCTGGATCACGAGACTCTGACTCATTGCAATAAGATCCAATAACAATAACATTTTTTAAACTTTTTAAAAGATTAAGCATGGGGACTGGTGAGATGGCTCAGTGGTTAAGGGTACTGGCTGCTCTTGCAGAGGACCTGGGTTTGGTTCCCAGCACCCCTATGATAGCTAATAACCATCTATAACTCCAGTTCCAGGGGATCTGATGGGCACTGCTCTCAGATGTGCAGGTACTCACACATAGATACACACAGACATACACAGAGGCACACAGACACACAGACACAGACACACAGACACAGACACAGACACAGACACACACACACACACACACACACACACACACACACACACACACACTATGGGAAAAAAGCCAAACAAAAACTTAAACAAAAAAAGCCAACTTATGCCCATATAGAGTTAAAGCTCTTTAAAATTATTCAGAGTTTTAAATTTAAGCAGCTGAGTAACAGAATTAGGAATTTAATGAAGAACAGACTATCATGTCTCTCAGGTGGCTGATAATCTTATATTTTCTTAAAAATTATAGACTTCCATGAAAGACCCACATGAGTACTCATTACTCAGAGCTGAAAATGTTCATTTTCTTATATAATATCATCAGATTGGCTTAAAAAGTTTCACAGTGTGTTAAAAATAATTTGTTTCTTGACACCAGATCAGGTTCCACAAATGCCATTAATAGGATGTAATTGATTACAAATTTTTATTTTGTTTCTGTAGCATAATTAATCAGAAATGATTGCATGCTGATATTTTAAAGAAGTACACTTCTGAAATGTAAACTAATTAAGAAATAGAGGCATCTTTATATTCAATTTGCTTTTATACTCTGCTGGCAATTCACAATATGTTCATAACCATGGGGAACAACTGTGGCTGTGCATTGTGAAAGCATAAGGCAACACAATATGACATTGTGGTCCCGTAGAAGTACTCGACTTCATGTAGTTTTCATTTCCAACGTGTGGAAATCTGCAGCCACAATTTTACAAGTACAATATTTCCAGGCTCTTCTGGGGTAATTATAGCAAACAGCATGGCAACAAGATGTCATATGACAAATATAACATACAAGTCCAGCAGTATAACCTTTAACCCAGAAACATCAATCATTCAATAAATATCTAGTAAACATATTTAAGTCATGTCCTTTGCCTCTAAATGCTTAAAATCTAAGTGAAAACCCAATAACTATAGACATAAAATCAGTGCTAGGCTAGAGCTCACTCATATGAGCTTAAAGAGCTAATTACTGAGAGTACGGGAACTTTGTTAGACACTGCCATTACTAAATGTTAAATTATGTAAATTCACAATTTAATTATTACAAAGGCAAAATTGCACAACTCATTGCTTCCCATTTATTTTACTTTAATTTACTGTTAACTTCTTGATGCTTTTTATATCTCCAAAAGATCTAAATTCTATATAATGCTGTACAGTTCTGTATCTTTCTACCAAATTCTGGTCAAGGTTGTCTCATTGGCAGTGTGGAATTAGCCATGATGAGAATAAAATACGGAAAGCTTTGCTCTTTCTCACTCCCCTCATCACAGCCTCATTTTCTCTCACCATCAACCACCAAGTTGTGTGTATTACCTCATGGACACTCAATGAACCTGTCTTCTTATCCCTCTCCTTCCCACTCCCCATGTTCCTTCCATATGTTCTCCCGAAGGCAGCATCCAGCTATCTTGGTACATTCTACATCTCTCTATCCCCTGCACATAGTACTTCTGTGGTCTGGTGGCTCCACACCCTCCACCTCCTGTCCCCCACTGCCTTCTACTTAGCTCCCTGTAACCCTGAGCTTGTTCTTGCTTCCTAGGTTTCCCATGTTGGAACTTTGTACATGTTTAGGGTTGACATGACATTCCCTTGTCCCTTCTGCTTCCTTTCCTCCAAACTTCATGATCTTTTAAGGATCAGATAATATGACTCCAGGAAATTATTCTGACCTTTCCCAAACCCTGGTAGGGAACTCAGTAACCCTTTCATACTTTCATCTTTGTATTTATTGCATTTTAATTATGTTTGAGGATATGTCTCTGTGAGAGAGTAGGATTATTATTATACCAAACATTATGTTTCTGATTGTTGCATAATTTGAATATAGATGACTCCCAAAGAAGATGTAGAGCAAGAATCTGAATATACATTGCTTAGAAAGTTCCTATTGCTGAGGTATTATGTTTGAGACACTGTACTTTGTGCTGGAAATTAGAGATGAGCAAGACTAGGTCCTCCTTGTCATGTGCTTATAACTGATAAAATAAATAAAGCATTCCCATGAAGGGTGGTAAGTGCCACGGTAAAGATGTCAGAGAGCAGGGTGGATGCTGAGGGCATCTTGGGCAGGGTAGAGGGACAGTCCTGTGAAAGGATTCTTTGAGGAGTGGTGAAAAACAGAACTGATAAGTTAAGCAGCCAAACAGTTGAGTAGGTGTGAGATGGGAAAATGGACACATCAAAGACATGGCATTTGCAAATATGAACATGAGAAAGAAGATAATGAGTTCTGGGTAGGAGTATTCAGAGGAGAGTAGGGAAAGGTGAAGTTAAGGAAGCCTGTAAATGGTGTAAGAGCTGGAATTTTAACCTGAAAGTCATAGGAAGACACACACACACACACACACACACACACACACACACACACAGCCATTCTATTGGATTTAGTGTTTCCTTTTTATAAGTTTTCTTCAAAAAGTATGTTTGAGTATATTTTACATTTACGTAATAGTGTTGTAGGGAACTTAAATTCCTACCCTCTGTAGTGTTCTATAGACTTGGTATGAAGGAGTCATAAACAGATTATCTAGAAGTTTTCCTTTTCTAACCAACTGGTGTATTTTGGTCGTTCCCCCAATGAGCATCTATTTTGCAATAGCTAGGAGTCTGTCTTTGAGATTAATTCTGGAATTCCTAATATTTACCCTATCTCTTTGACTTTGGTGGGTGGTAATTACATCTCTGATCATTATGGTGTGCATCAGGAAGCAGTGAGATAAAAATACTCAGCAACCTCAGCAAACAGTGATCCTTGATGTGACAGGTGCTGCCTGAGCTGCTCGGCTGCTCCCTCTCTCCAGCCACTCTCCTTCTAAATCTAGAAGCTGGAGAGATTCTCCAGTGATACTTGTAATCATGCTTTCCTGGACTGCCATGGCCATTGGAGGGCCATCTGAAGAGCACAGTTGGGTTCCTCCATTCCTAAATGCAACATGTTCTCATTTCTGCAGTTTCCTTATCATCTGAGTCTTCAGATGAAACTGCATTTATACAAATAAATAATTGGTCAGATGTTAAAATAAGAATCAGCATGATTCCCAAAAAGGCAGGAAAAAGAAACCTCTCAAAAGAAATCTCAATTTCAGAAATGATTAGCATACTGGTTATAATTTTGCACTGAAATTTCAGAATTGAAATTATGTACCAAGAAGATGAACATCTGCAGTTAACTATGTGACATAGCATGCTGGCCCATTGTATCAATAAGCTGAGCCTCTAACCCTTTCACAGCTTGACAGTTTCCAACAGCTGAGCAAGTAACCACTTAACACTATTTTTTTCTTAGTCAACTCAGAGGCAGATTATTTCAGTAGAAAGATGACAGTATTATTCTAGAGTTTCTATGAAACGAGCCAAAACTGGTTTTTGTTCCTGCACTTGCTCTATGACTATTAGTTCGTCTCAGCCTCCATGAATGGGAAAAACCTACCTGATAAGAGTTATTAAAAATTACTTTACTGTTTGATGCCTGGAACATTTAGTGCCCAATGGATGATCATTCATTTTTATCATTCACTAAGAGCTAAGACACAAAAAGGCATTTTAAAAGGGAATTTGAGGGCTGGAGAATGGCTCACAGTGAAGAGCACAGGTTGCTCTTGTAGTGGACCCAAGTTCAGGTCCCAGCACCCACATGGCGGATAACAACCTTCTGTAACTCCAGTTCCAGGGCATCTATTGCCCTCTTCTGGCCTCTGCTGACACTGCATGCATGTGGTGCACTTAGGTATATGCAGGCAAAACACTCATACACATAAAATAAAAATAAGTAACTAAAAGTTTTTAAAGAGAATTTGAAAATGAAGGTGGTGTGGTGGTCCTATCATGGGTGTGCACTGACTCAGGCTCTGTATTTCTGCATCTTGAGCAAGAATTAGGAAGCAGTGGCCAGAGAGCCGAATCCAGTGGGCTATCAGTGTTTATGTCAGCCAAATAAGATGAACTGTACATGTTTAAATATGTTAGTCTCTTTCCCATCGCTGTAACAAATGCCTGAGATCAATCCACCTAAAGGAAAATGAGCCATTATGGCTCATGATTTTTGAGGTTTCAGTCCCTGATGACTTGGTCCTGTTACTTTTGGGATGTGGGAACACATAGATGAACAAACTCTTCACCTGATGGCAGCCAGGAAACAAAGACTGGAGGAGGAATTGGATGAGGTCTCCCATAATCCCTTTCAGGGCACACCTCCCACCTATTAGGCCCTGCCTTTTAAAGGTTTCAGTACCTCCTAATAATAGTTTAGGGCCAAATGCAACAGACCCAAACTAAGGCAGGAAGCAGTTTCTGTAGATCAGTGTGTACTCAATCATTGCTTATAATATTTTCCATGGGCAAATAAATTTACGAGCAATTGAGTAAGGAACTCAGCGCAATCTGTTTCCAGGTTACAGCTAACTTTATGAAGACAAATGTGAGCATTTTACATCTACCTTTGTCTCCCAGGCCAGTCAGAGAGTTTGCCATGCCAAGAGGAGCGAACACTTTCTGCTACTGCATTAAGGCTAACGTGATTGTCACCGGAGGTAAGGGGGCAGCTCGTGTCACAGAGAGATTGTTCTGGTTTGCAAACAGAGCTCTCCTTATATTTTAGGGCCATAAATAACGTTTTAGGAGAATTTCAATTTTGTCTGTTCCCGTCACTATGGCTCCTGGATTTAATGACACAATTTTAAAAGTCCAGGAATATGTGAAATAAATTTCCCTCTGCTTTATTGCTTTATTGTTATGTTTCACATTTTGCCTTTCGAACTTTAATCCATATAGAATATATTCCTTTTCTGTATGAGACCACGAGCTCCTCAGTTTGAAAGGACTCCTGGAGTCTTATAAGCAAATGATACTTGTGTGTTCTTTTGAAGAGAAAGTCTAAAACCTTACCAAACCCTCAAAAGCAGTCCATGATCAGAAAAGTCAAGAGTCAGTGGGCTAGAGATGACAGAGAAAAGGTCAAGGTCATCCCTTGAAAAGTACCAAACTCAGGGGATAGTGAGGTAGATGGTGGGAAACATCATTTTCTGAGAGTAAGGGGAAGGATGGCAGGTGGAGGACAAGAATGTTCTTTGTGATGCAGACTCTTCCTCTGCTAGAGTTTTAATGTTCTCTGATGCTTTTGAGTCTGGGCTATGGAGTCACACTAGGTGTAAATTCACCAGCGAGCTGTGTGGTGGGCAGGTTGTTTTCCTTTCTAAAGCTTTAGTCTCATCTTGAGTGGAGTCAGTAATAACACTTGCTTATAAGATTAATTATAATAATTGAAGTAGTTCAGGGACTCGATGTGATATTACATGTCTGTATTGCCAGCGCTCAGGAGGCAGAGACTGATGGTTCAGGAGTTTAAGGATATCCTGTGCCACATGAGACCATATCAATAAAAGCAGTTCAAATAAAGCATGCAGAGTGTCTTGCACCCCGGGTGTGGTGGTGCATGCCTTTAATCCCAGCATTTGGGAGGCAGAGGCAGGTGGATCTCTATAAGCCTGATCTACGTAGCTAATTCAAGGCTAGCTGGGGCTACAGGGAGACCCTGTCTCCAAAGATGCAAAATAAGTGAATGAATGAATAAATGAATGAATGAATGAATGAATAAATAGAACCTTGTACATATTAAGTGCTTAGTATTCACTCACTATTAATAAAGCTAATGATAAGAAAAAAAGTACTTCATATGGCAGAATTTAAAATTAATTGAGACAGTGAAGGCATGCCTAGAACATAGTAGGCTCTCAATAAATGTCAGTCCTGAGAGTTGATGAAATGGATCAGCAGGTAAGGACACTGACCACTAAGCCTAACAACCTGAGTTGAATCCCCAGAACCCACAATGTAGAGCAAGATAACTGATTCCTGCAAGGTGTTCTCTGACCTCCACAGATGTGCTGTAGCATATGCACATGCACACATTATTAAATAAGTATAAAAACAATTTAAAAATAAATGTCAGTGTAGTCCATTTACAACGCATGGGCAAAATTGCTTAGGTAGATATGCTGAGGTTTTGTTGGAGTAAAGAAATGTGAAGCTGTGAGTAGAAGGTCGCTATGGACACCGTGAGTGAGAAAAGGTCTGAACTATTGTGGCTGTTACCAAAATAGAAAAGGAAGAACCAGTTGCCTCAAAATTAGAAAGAGGATGCTTACATGGGAAAAGAATTGGACAAAAGCTCTGTTTTGAACTTAAAGGTTGAGCCCTGCCTAGATGGCCAATGGGAGAGTCCTTTTGATGATGGAGAGAGAGCAGACTGGGGATGAGGGATGTGAGGAATCCCAGAGCTACCCGTGGGAAGGAGGAAATAAGTACCCAGAGTGTCCTCAAATTCACCAAGGTCACTGTACAGAAGAGGACACAGACCCTAAACATGCCCTGGATGTGGGGGTGCTTGTCTGTGATCTAGCACCTGGGAGGTGGAGGCAGAAGGAGCAGGAATTCAAGGTTCTCCTCTGCTACAGAGAGAGCTTGAGGCCAGGCTGGGCTATGTGAAACAAACCCTATTAAAAACAAACAAACAAAGCAACACTGGCCACTATCAGAATTGAAAATAGAAGAAAACAGGTTACATGTGGTTGTGTGCACATGTAACCGCAGCACTTAGGAGGCTGGGGCAGAGAATGGAGACTTTAAGACCAACCTGGCCTAATATGATTAGACCTTGTCTGAAAGAAAAAAAAAAAAAAAGGAAGAAGAAAATGCCAAACATAAAAAAGTCAACGAATGCGCCACGTGGCAAAGAGCTCTAAAATGCCTGGTAAAGAAGCCAGTGTTTATGTGAGTACAAGCTACTGGCCTCTTATGTGTAGTTGTTCAAATTCCTTGTCCTCCTTCCACACATATGCCCAGAGGCAGTATCCTTGGCCCTGAAGCACCTACCCGCATTGCTAACTATAGACAGCTACATTCCTATTTCAGGGCCAGGTAATCTCCTCAGAGAATGTAAAGCTAATTTTTTTTCCCCAAGTACACGCTGCACTTTATATTTAAATTTATATTCAGCGTTCAGCCTTCCAAAATACTTATGTGAAATTAGCTTGTTTCAAGTACTATTACAAAAAATAACATAGTAGTCTCTTGAACAGAAAAAAAAAATGAAAATGGAAGTTGTAAGAGCTGGATTTAGGCTAGTCAGGTCACCGATAGACAGTATAACTTTCTGCAATCATTTCACCTCTCCTTGTTGCTTATTTTCCCTGTCTGGTAAAATCAGGGAGTTGAACTGCACACTATCCAGGATCCCTCTGACCTAAAATACTACAGTTAACAATTTTCAAAGACACCCACCTGTTCACAGGGAGGTAAGCTAAAAATATCCTTTGGAAAATTTGGGACTCAATTTGTTAATCGTATGTTACTAGATATATAATTATAGCTTTGTGTACTCAGAAGAACAAGACGTTGATGGCTGAAAATTGTTCAAATTTGACTAAGGGCATTAAGAAAACAAAGGAAGTTGGTGAGACCCTAGTGTATAGGCTGGAAGCAAGTTTCCAGACGCTTGGAGGTAATTTTAAGAATACACAGGAATCAGGTCTCTCAACTGTGGTCATTTTGATGGTCATTAAAGGAGCTTCCTGCCAAAGTCTAGATCATACACACAAGTGCTAGAATGAGATGCTTTCCAGAAAGAAGCTTACATTATCATTTCCTGATCCCTATAGCCTCTTCCTGAATCAATGTTTGTCTTGGCTTATCAGTTTCTGTAGAAATGGGCACATTTCCAAGCCCAGACAATACTCTTGTTGATGAACGGTCAAATGGTGTGGTAGAGATGAAGCAGCACACGTGCTGTGTTAGTCAGCATCCCATCAATGTAACAAAATGCCTGAAGTAATCAATTTAAAAGAAGAAAGGCGTGTTTTGGCTCACAGCTCCAGAAGTTTAAATACCTGGTGGTTTGTCCCTGCTCCTTTGGGCCTATGGTGAAGCAGACCATCATGATCGGAAAACATGGTGGAGGTGGCCTGTTTACCTTATAGGAGCCAGATAGCAGACAGAGGCAAGAGGGCTGGGGTCCTGGTATGGTTTCCAAGGGCATATCTCCCTCCCCCACAACCTTACTTCCTTTCACTAGGCTCCACCTGGCAAAGGTTCCAGCACCTCCCTGTAGCAGTGCAATTGGGGTTCTTAGAGAACATTCCAGATCTAAACTATGGCGATGTCTGTGACTCAAACTGCAACAGATTCCACATTACTGCATAGCTTCAATTAGGTAAAAATAATAGTCTTCCATCCTGCTTGAACACAAACCTTTTGACCAAGCCCTATTTAAGTAGGTGGCCTAAGAGATTTGACTTCTAAAATGTAATTGATACATGACATTATCACATTACTCTTAACGATCTCCTTGCATAACCCTTTATGCTCTCAAAAGAAAGCAAAACTTTGTGGACATCACTTTTAAAATATTTTGTAACCTCAGCATTTAAATAATTTCTAGGGAAAATGCATTGGTAGAGTTCTGGGACTTAGATGGTTTCATCATTTGTAGATAAGGGCATTTGACACCATCAACCTCAGTGTTCATTACAGTATAAAACCCTCAGCAACAGCTTATGAATCCTATTTGTGGAGTTTTTGCTCTCACGAAGGCATAAACTCTGTGACCGACAAGCAACCAATACTCTTTGCTATGCTTAATTTGTTGAATTGCTGCAGTTATGAAGACTCTATTAGTAGAAAATGCAAACTCTCAGTAACTGAAAGCACATTTCCCCACCCAGGACAATACTCTTGCTGATTATTGACTCAGCCAAGGGCATCACTAAATGTACAGTATGTGCTGCTGCTGACTCAAAACAAACAAGAGCTGTTAGGCTCAGCACAGCTGGTGTGTTAAATGTACAGGGACCTTAATGAGCTTGAGAAACAGGAGCTTTTTCAGGAAAAAACAAACTATAAAGCAAACAGAAACTACCCACTAGGCTTCGGTATTTACAAAACAAACAAACTTGTAATTTTTCTGAACCCTATTTGTTAACCATCTATATTTCTTTTACCCAATATCATTTCCATTTATCACTTTAAAAAATTAAACACCTAACTATGGAAATTTCGATGTATAAAAACCACAAATCTCGGCTCAGCAGTTAAGAGCACTGGCTGCTCTTGCCAAGGACCCAGGTTCAAATCCTAGCACCTACACGGTGGCTACCAACCATATGTCACTCCAGTTCCAGGAGATCTGACACTTCCTTCTGACCTCCATGGGCATTATATGACACAGATGCACTTACAAGCATGCAGGCAATACATTCATACACATAAAATAATAATTTTAATAAAACCCAGATCTCATACCTAGGATAGTGTGGGAGCTCTGTGTGCATTTTTTTCATATTACATTCAACAAATATCTTTATGCAATTGTTAAAGACTAGGTTCTATGAACCTTCTGCACACCAGGCTGTATTCCTAACCTTCAAGATTTCAAAATCTAATAGAAACAAGACAACTCTAGACAGTTATAATGCAAACAGGGTCTGAGTCAACAGATAATGGTGACCATAATAAAATAATACTCATGAGGTACTGTAAATCTTGATAGCTTAGTATCATGTGGTCTCATGTGGCCTTTCTGCTCACTCTGACTGTGAAAAGTACCATACATGCTGTGTAAGTACTCTGTTGGTGGCCATAGAAGTAGTAGATTTCGACCCCTTCTGGAGGTAGGCAATAAAAGACTGCCTCCTTCTCCATGCACTCAGGCAAAAAAACCTTGGCTCAAGAGGACCTCAAGAAAACAATCTAATGTATGGTGACCTGACTGACACCTAACTAATACTTTTTCCCATTCATAATTTATAGAGACTCTATTAGTAAAAAATGCAAGTTCTGAATAACTGAAAACACATTCCTCTCTCCAGAATAATATTCTTGTTGATTAGTAATTCAGCCAAGAGTATCACTAAACATACAGTATGTGCTGCTGGTGGCTCAGGTAGAGGTCTCCTATAGCACTTACCTCCTCCCGCAGGAGTAATGACACCCACTTCAGGGATGCCCTGGCCATTGTTATCAGAGCTACCCGCTGATGTGAGGGACAGACAGAGTTCTGAGCACATCTGGTAATGAGATACTTCTTGGCTATTGCACTAAACAGCAATGAGGGAGAAATTGTGCACTATTGGAACTACCTCTTTGAAGTACGTAGCTGAACCTCTGAGTATTTCCTCATTGCTAGAAGAATGTTAACTTGCTCTTTCTACCCTCACTTAGCAATCTTGCCTTCCCAGAGCACACAATCATAAAACAGAGGAATCTTGAAAATCACAGTTTTACATGTGAGAAAACCGAGGCCCCTGCAAAGAAAACAACTTGCCCCCAGTCTTGTGGCTAGTCAGCTGGTGACTGAGGTTGAGTCACCTTTCCTTGCCATAAGCCTAGTTTTCCCTTTCTGAACCACTGTGATCCTGTGCATCGGGGGCTCTCTCCCACACTGTCCTCTGTGATCTGAGCCAGCTCATTTCATCAAAGTGATGCACTGGGATTGAGTGACGCACAACTGAGATGAGTTTGCTAAAAGAAAGAAAAGCTTGTCTTTGATGAGTAGCTCTATTTAAATCCTGCCTTAGAAAGACAGAGAAAGGATCAAATGGAAAACAATGAAGTAGGGAACCAACCCCTTATGAACCATAATTTATAATATAAAGATTTGATTCTTCAAGAGTCTTCAGACTTGAATTTTTCTATGAATACTCCCTTTCTAAATATTTCATGCTTGCTTTATTGCTATGACCAGATTATTAACATTCCAAAGCAGGGATGAGACTGTGCATCCTATGTCCATGTGGAGGCTTCCCTCCCTCTCCCCCAGACATTTTTGTGAAAAGCACTGTACAAAGCAGGGACTTAGAATAATAGTAAGAGAAGTGATGATATTCAGCTCACAGTCTAAGAACTGTTCGGTTAGACGTATATGAACTTATTTATTCTCACAAGAAAACTACAGTACAAGTTACACTGGTGGAGCAACATGCTCAGTTCTAGACATAGTAAATGATATAACCAGACTTGGAATTAGAACAGGCTTACAACATTTATTTAGCAAACACAAAGCATGCACCTGCTGTTTGTCAAACAGTACCACAAATGACCAACCAAATGTTCATCAGCAACAAACATATATAAACAGACAACCGAAATTGTAGGATTCATACTATAGAAGGCCAATGACTGAAGAACAATGAAGTCTTTTATTTAAAAGATTTATTTTTATTTTACATGTATAAGTATTTTGCTTGCATGCATGTATGTGCACTATGTGCATCTGATACCTGAAGGGGCCAGAAGAGGCCATTGAATCCCCTGGAACTGGAGTCACAGATGATTGTGAACCATCATGTGGGTTCTCGGTACGAAACCCAGATCCTTTGGAAGGGCAGCAAGTGCTCTTAACCACTGAGCATCTTTCCAGTCCCTGAAGAATGCTTAACTCCACCAGGAGCCAGAAAAGATTGGTAGGGAATGTTAGCATTAAATCCAAAAGTGAGTGTTGTGGTCTTCTTTAAAAATAGACTTTCAGCCCTGGGGGATGCCTCAATAGGCAAAGGCACTTGCTGCCAAGCCCAACAACCTGAGTTTGATACCCAGGACCCACATAACGGAAGGAGAGAATCAGCTCCTGTGAGTTGTCCACTAGCCTCACATATGTACTGTGGCACATATGTGTCTCTACCCCCTACATGCACACACAAAATAAATAAAAATGGTCATAATTTTTAAAGAATTATTTATTTTTAAATTTTACATGTATGAGTGCTTGTTTCATGTATGTATGTGCAGCTGGTGTGTACAGGTGCCTGTGGAGCAGCAGAGGTTGTTAGATCTCCTGGAACTGAATTTACAGATGGTTGTGAGCCACTGTGTGAGTGCTGGAACCACACTGGGGTCCTCTGCAAGAGTAGCCAGTGCTCTTAATCATTGAGCCATCTCTTCCATCCTTAATAATTTTTTAAAGTAGACTTTGGGTGGGAACAATATCTAGAATATCTTTATATCCTTAAAATCCAGCAAATTTCTAAGTGTATAGTAATTTCTTGAGAAATTTTTTCTTGATTTTAATAAGGTTAGCATGAAATTTTAAACTGAAGAAATATTCTATTTACTTACTGTCAAATATTGTGTTGTTGTATTAAGAAGCTTGAGCTGGACTAGAGAGATGGCTCAGCGGTTAAGAGCCTGACTGTTTTTGCAGACGACCTGGGTTCACTTCCCAGCATTCACATGGCAGCTAACAGCCATCCATAACTCCATTTCCAAGGAATCCTAAGCCCTCTTCTGACCTCTGTGAGCATTGTAGGACACAGTGCAGTTACATACATGCCGGTGGTACACTTATAAACAAAATGAAATAAAATAACAAATAAACTATTAAAAAGAATCTTGATTTGTCATAACTAAATGTTATAGTCTGAATGGCTTAAACAATAAAAATTCATTTTCTTACATTCCTGGAGGCTTGAAGTCCAGGATCAAGGTACAGCATGGTCTGCTCCTGGTCAAGGTACAGCATGGTCTGCTCCTGGTGAGGCCCTCCTCCTGGTGTCTAGTTGGCCTCCTCACATGGGGGTGGAGCTTAGGGAAAAGCTGTCTGGTTCTTTTTCTTATGAGGACCCCATTCCCATGACCTTCTTAAACATAATTGTTTTCCCAAGGCTTCATCTCCAGTTACCCTCAGATGATGGTTGAGGCTTTAATGTGGATTTTGAGAAGATCCATTTTGGGCCATAGCTGTTGCTTCAAGAAAGGAAACTAAGAGTTAACTGAACCCTGGTTTTTAGCCTGCTTCAAATAATACTCCAAGGTCGAACCCAAAGGAAGCAGTTGACCTTCACAAAGGAGCTAAGCGAACATCCAATAAAGATGCACTTCCTCAGTCGATATGTGCTTTCCCTTGTCTTTGGGACTTTGGCAGTTAAAGCTCTGAACTGTTGTTACTCATCATATCAACACTACAGTTACCGAAGCCATTCAATAACTGCTTGCTGATGTCTTACCATATGTCTCCTGGGAGGCACCACAGTAAGTCAGAAGTCCTGTCTCAAAATGAATAATTATGCAGTGGGAAGGCACATTAACATGGCACTCTGTTTTTAAAGAACTATGAAGATATTCTGACATTTTCTCGCAGGACTGTGCTAAGACTTGAAGGGTAGATTCATAAAGAATGACAAGAAATGTACTATGCTGCTTTTTCCTGGGACAAATATATATACATATATCTCAGAATTATGGGAGCACCTCTATCTATCACATTTGGCTGGCCCATGAATATCCAGCTATCAAGTCACCTAACTCTACCTCATACCCAACTGGCTCCTTCAGAATGGATAAGTCTACTTATACAGAAATATCTACCATATATAAGCAAGTAGATCCTGTGGGTAGCCAAATGCATGCTACCACATTAGTGAAAATAGTTATATTGAGTTTTGGGGATTAAAAAATATTTTATTTATTTATTTAGTTAGTTATTTAGTTATTTATATGAGTGTATTGCCTGCATGTAGGTAGGTGTTATGCAATGCCCGCAGAGGTCAGAAGAGGGTATCAGGTCCTCTGAAGCTGGAGTTACAAATGGTTGTTAGCCACCATGTGAGTGCTGGGCATCGAACCTGGGTCTTCTATAAGAACAGTCAATGCTCTTAACCACTGAGCCAACTCTCCAGCCCAAGTTTTAGGGATTTTATACATAAATGCTCCTTAGCTATGAGACACTCCCTCAAACAAGGTAGAAAAGAGGGGCTGACACATGAGGGTTCTCCTCTTCCATGAGCACCCTATGGTGAATCATAAAAATCTTAAAGAATTTCAAGACAATACTCTAGAAATCGTATAATCTAACATTCTGATATTATAAGAAACTAACTCCCAGGGATTCAGTTATTTAAATTATTAGATGATTTAGATGTGATTTATTCAGAATAACATATCAGGAAATGGAATGAAAGTCCTGAGGAGATGACTCAGTGTAAGAATGCCATTTGCATAAGCATGAGGACCTAAATTTGATCCTAAACACCCACGCTAAACAAAGTGAAGTATTCATTTAGACCATTAAAATAGCATATGTTTAAAATCATGGTAGCATTCATGTGCGAGCCAGAACCATGAAGAGAAGACTTGGGATTTGGTGGAAACATTCTGGAGAACAACCTGGCAATATATTTTAAAGTCATAGAAATGATTTAACATAATGATTCTACTTCTGGGAACTTGTTAGTAAATAATCTTATAAAAAGAAAGTGAGCACACAAATGTGCTAACTGATTGTTATAGTGCCGTTGAAGAAAGTAAAATTCAAAAGAGGAATTAGTAGAACAATCTACCATAGATGGATAGTTAACTATGAAATAGGAACGGAAGTTATTTCACTATAAAAAGAATGGACTTCTGTCACTTCTAGCAACATGGACAAACTTGAGAACATTATGCTAAGTGAAATCAGGAAGGCACAGAAAGACACATGCTACATGTCGTCTTTTTCAATATGAAGATTAAAAAGCTGATCTTAAAGAAGAGAGTAGAATAGTGGTCACCAGAGCATGAGAAAGTATAGGGGAGGGAGGGATAGAGAAAAGATGGTCAATGCTTAAAGGCACACAGCTGGGCAGGAGGAAATTCTTCTAATATGCTATACACAGGATAGCTATAGTTGAAATAATTAAGTGAATATTTCAAAATACCAAGTAGATAGGGTTTTTTTAATGTTTGTAATACATAGAAATGCATTTCTAAGTTGAAAGATGTTATCCTGATTGGATCATTGCATACTATATACAAGTACTAAAATGGCACAGCACACTATAAATATGTACAATTACTGTCTGTCGGTCAGTAATAAAAATAGCCAGGCATGGTAGCACATGCCTATAATCCTACATTTGGGAGGTAGAGACAGGAAGACTTGCATTCCAGGTCAGCCTAGACTACATAGTAAGACTATGTCCCAAAAATAAAAAGAGGGACTGGAGAGATGGTCAGCGGTAAGTGCACTGACTACTCTTGCAGAGAGACCCGGATTCAATTTCCAGCACCAATGTGGTGGCTAACAACCACCCATAACTCCTCCTGCTATGTGGTAAGCTGCTCCCTCTGGAATCTGTCCTAAGGAAGGACTGCACACCTTCACATTGGCCCTGAAAAACTGAAAGGTTTCAACACTAAACTTGCACACTGTCTTTGAAACCAAGAGTAGCAGATTTGATGAGACATGAAAGAAGCTACTGACTACTACCAAAGCTGTTGCTATGTTGGAATATGTCGAGAGAACAACATGAAATGACTGGTTCTCAGATATCTCTGCTTTATGTGTGGTGTATCCTGAACCACTTGAAGAAAGACTTTATACAGAAACAAAGATCTTTTTGGAAAATCATGTTCTGCATTTGCACAAGAGAGCTCTGGAGCTTGAAGAACAATTACTTGTTATGCAACATAGGTATTGGGAAGAATATAGTCAGGGTGCAGATTGCATGGGCTGCATATATAGGTATCTCAGTACCCAGTTTATTAAAAGGAATAAATTGACAGAAGCCAATCTACAATATGGCTATGGTGGTGTAGATATGAACCAATCACTTATGGAAATAGGGGAGCTAGCATTAGATATGTGGAGGAAATTAATGGTTAAACCCCTTCAGAACATCCTGATCCAAATAAAAAATGATTGTGGTGGAGAAGACCCAAATCAGAAAGTAATCCATGGGGTTATTAACTCCTTTGTTCATGCTGAACAGTATAAGAGAAAATTTCCTGAAAGTTTTGTCAGCTCACCTCACTTTACTTCCCTGGGCTGCACAGCCTCGCATGTCTGGGCCCAGCACCTTCCCTGGGTAAGTCCAGCGCACCCAGCATGCCTTGACTCCCTCAACCTCTTTCACACACACACACCCCCAACCCCACCCGACCAAGTCTCTCCTCCTAGGCCAGATACAGGCCCATTTCTTGTCTGGGCACCCCAGACACCGCGGCTAACCTCTCGGCCCAGAGACGCAGCTGCTTCCTGATCCTTTGGATCCGGACCAACCCAGTTCCTCCCTGTGGCCCCCAGGAACCCTCTAGGCCTGTTCCCACCCTCACCTCCCTTTACTTCCTAGGGTGGCACAGCCACCACCTTCCTGAGACCAGCATCTATCCTGGGCCCTTCTCTCAGGCCAACCCAGCCCCCAAATTCTTGAGGGCAGCATCTTTCCTTGAGGGACCCATACCTTAGGAGAAAGCCTGATATCATCTGAGCCTCATCTCACTTGGGCCTCTGTGGGAATTCTTGAAGAAAAAAGCAATTAGGCCACGCCAATACAAAATCAAAAGAGAGAACCTGAAGCCTAGACCAACCAGCTTTTCATGTCCAACAAGTAAGCCACGAGGCACATAAAGTTTACAAAAAGAAGCAGATCTAAACTCAACAAAGGAAGGCTTGAGTCTCACACAAGAATCAGAAACTAGGAAAAAAATTTGCATGTCAAAGTCACAAAGAAAAAACAATAACATGAAAAACCAACATAATATATCCCCACCAATTACCAATAGTTCTCTAGAGGAGTACAATGTGAACTCCCTAGAAATAACACAGGACATGGAACTCAAAAGAACAATTATAAACATGATAAAAGAATTTAGTGAATTTAAAGAACACACAAAGAAATCAAAGAACTGAAGGAAGATAGGGATAAATTTCTGAATGAATTCAGAAAAGAGTTAGAAATATTGAAGAATACTCAGGCCAAAATGAAGAAGGAAGTGAAACATTCAGTAAGCCAATTAGAAACAACAGGAGAAAGCCTCGCCAATAGGATGAATGAAATGAAAAACAGAATATCAAGACTGGAAGATAAAGTGTACAAATTAGACCACACAGCAAAGATTATGAAAAATTTTAAAAAACACAAGAAGGGAATATGCAGGAACTGTGTGACACCATAAAAAGACCAAACTTACGAATCATAGGCATACAGGAAGGAGAAGAATCTCAAGATAATGGTATGGAAAGATCTTCAACAGGATTGTAGAAGAAAATTTCCCAATATTAAAAAAAGACATGCCCATATAAATACAAGAAGCATACAGAACACCAAATAGACAGAACCAGAAAAGAAACTCTCCACAGCACATCATAGTAAAAACACTAAACATTCAGAACAAAGAGACAATACTGAAAGCTACAAAAGAAAAACAACAAATCACATATAAAAAAAAAACAACCAACAAATCACATATAAAATCCCATCAGGATTATAGCTGACTTTTCAGTGCAAACTATGAAAGCCAGAAGAGCCTGGACCAA
>NW_008352270.1:4788363-4791973 GCF_000622305.1 Nannospalax galili | reverse complement strand
AAAACCCATCTTTTTGTTGTCTGCAAGAAACTCATCTCACTTTCAAGGACAGGTACTACCTTAAGGTGAAAGGATGGAAAAAAATATACCAAACGTATGGTACTAAGAAAAAAAGCAGGTGTTGCAATTTTAATATTTGATAAAATATACTTTAAAACTAATCAGAAGAAACAAACAAGGCTACTTCATTCTGATCAAAGGAACAATAAACCAAGAAGATATTACAATCATGAACATATATTCACCAAACTCTGGTGCACCCAACTTCATAAAAACAGTACTACAGGACTTTAAAAGCCAGATTAATCTCAACTCATTAATAGCAGGGGACTTCAATACCCCATTGTCACCATTAGATAGGTCAAACAGGACAGAGAATTAACAGAGAGACATCTGAATTAAACAATACTATATATCAAATGGACCTAACAGCCATCTACCGAATATTCCACCCAAGCACCAAAGAATATACTTTCTATTCAGCGCCCCATCCAACCTTCTCCAAAATCAACCATGTACTGGGGCACAAAACAAGCCTCAACAAATACAAAAAGATTGAAATAATTCCATGCATTCTATCAGACCACAATGCAATAAAGTTTACAATCAACACCTGAAGAAGCCCTAATCACCACATGAACACATGGAGATTAAACAACACACTCCTGAATGATGAATAGGTCAAAGGGGAAATTAAGAAAGAAATAAAGCATTCCTGGAACTAAACAAAAAGGACAATACAACACAACAAAACCTCTGAGACACGTTGAAAGTAGTCCTTAGAGGGAAGTTTATACCTCTAAGTGCCTACTTTAAGTAATCGGAAAGAACACAAAAAAATGACTTAACATCAACACACTTGAAAAGCAACAGCAAATGAAACCCAAACCCAGCAGAAAGGAATAACAAAAATCAGGGCAGAAATTAATGAAACTGAAACAAAGAAAACAATATAAAGAATCAACAATTCCAAGAGTTGGCTCTTTGAGAAGATAAACAAGATTGACAGACTGCTAGCCCAGTTAAACAAAAGAAAGAAAGAGCACCTCAAAATCAACAAAATTAGAGATGAAAGGGGAAACATCACAACAGACACCAAAGAGATCCAGAACATTATAAGAGAATACTTTAAAAACCTATATGCTGCCAGGCATGGTGGTGCAAACCTTTTATCCCAGCACTTGGGAGGCAAAGGCAGGCAGATCTCTGTGCGTTCAAGGCCAGTCTGGTCTACATAGTCAGTTCCAGGACAGCTGGAGCTACAGAGAGACCCTGTCTCAAAAAAGAACAACAAGAACAAAAAACATATATGCTACTAAATTTGAAAACCTAAAAGATATGGATGGGGACCTAAAAGCATGGGAACCACCAATACTAAACCTAGAAGAGATTAACAGCTTAAACAGACCCATAACACATAAGGAAATTGAAACAGTAATACAAAACTTCCTGACTAAAAAGAGCCCAGGACCAGATGGGTTTACACAAGAATTCTACCAGACATTTAAAGAGGATCTACATCCAATACTACTTAAGTTATTCAAAAAGATAGAAATGGAGGGAGAACTTCCAAATTCCTTCTATGAAGCCAGCATCACTCTCATACCAAAGCCAGGTAAAGATACAACCAAAAAAGAAAACTATAGACCCATCTTTAATGAACATAGATGAAAAAATTCTCAACAAAATACTTGTAAACCCCATACAGACACACATCAAAAAGATCATCCACCATGATCAAATTGGCTTTATTCCAGAGATGCAGGGATGGTTCAATATACTTATCAATAAACGTCATCAATGGGCTCAAAAACAAGAATCACATGGTCATCTCAATAGATGCAGAGAAGGCCTTTGACAAAATTCAACATGCATTTATGTTCCAAGTCCTAGAGAGAATTGGACAGGAGGGAACATACCTCAAGTTAATTGAAGCCATATATAACAAACCCACAGCCAACATCATTCTAAATGGAGAAAAACTGGAAGCATTCCCATTGAAATCAGGAATCAGACAAGGCTGTCCACTATCTCCACTCCTCTTTAACATAGTGCTTGAAACTCTTGCAAGAGCAATAAGAGCAAAAAATTAAAAGAGTAGTAATTGGAAGAGATCGAATTATCCCCCTTTGCAGATGATATGATATTGTACCTAAGAGATGCCAAAAATTCCACCAGAAAACTCCTAGAAATTATTAACACATTCAGTAAAGTGGCAGGTTACAAAATTAATCTACAAAAGTCTGCAGCCCTTTTATATACCAATAACAAGCAATCAGAGAAAGAGTACATGGAAACACTCCCCTCCACAATAGCTTCAAAAAATATCTTGGAATACACCTGACCAAATACATTAAAGAACCCTAGAAAGAAAAATTTAATTCCTTAAAGAAAGAGATTGAGGAAGACATCAGAAGATGGAAAGACTTCCCATGCTCATGGATTGGAAGAATTAATACTGTGAAAATGACCATCCTACCAAAAGCCGTTTACAGATTCAATGCAATGCCAATCAAAATCCCCATGACATCCTAAGAAAAAACCATCCTAAGATTCATATGGAAGCAAAAAAGACCTCAGGTAGCCAAAGCAACCCTGAACACCAAGAGCAATGCTGGGGGGATTACTATACCAGATATTAAACTGTATTACAGAGCTATAGTCATAAAAACAACATGGTACTAGCACAAAAATAGACCCATAGATCAATAGAACAAAACTGAAGACCCAAACATGAGTAAAATCAATTTCAGCCACCTGATATTTGACAAAGGGGCCAAGAATATTCACTGGAGGAAAGACAGCATGTCAGCAAATGGTGCTGGCAAAACTGGGTCTCCACCTGTAGAAGAATGAAACTAAACCCCTATCTTTCACCTTGCACAAGTGTCGACTCCAAATGGATCAAAGAACTCAATGTGAAGCCTGAAACTCTGAAACTCTTAGAAGAAAACATTGGCAATAACCTACAAGATATAGGTGTAGGAAAGGATTTTCTAAACAGGACATCAACATCAATTGCTCAGGAAACAAGGGCAAGAATTCACAAATCGGACCTCATTAAACTAAAAAGCTTCTGTACATCAAAGGAGACAACCAAGGAAGCAAACAGAAAACGTACAGAATGGGAGGTAATCTACCAGCGGTACATCCGACAGAGGTTTAATATCCAGAATACATACCAGACTCAAAAAACAGAATCAAGACAAGAAGTAACCCGATTAAAAGATGGGCTAAGGAACTGAACAGAGAGTTCTCAAATGAAGAAGTAAAGATGGCTAAGAAGTATCTTAAAAGGTGTTCAACATCATTAGTAATTACAAAAATGCAAATGAAAACCACTTTAAGATTTCCTCTTACCCAAGTCAGACTGGCTAAGATCAAGAGAAAAACTGATACCAAATGTTGGAGAGGATGTGGGGAAAGGGGTACACTCATCCACTGCTGGTGGGACTGCAAGCTTGTTTAACCCCTATGGAAAGCAGTATGGAGAACTCTTAAAAAACTACAAATGAACCTACCATTTGACCCAGTTATACCATTCCTTGGCATATACCCAAAGAACTCATCCTACTGCAGAGACACTTGTACATTCATGTTTGTTGCTGCT
>NW_008352270.1:4787600-4787900 GCF_000622305.1 Nannospalax galili | reverse complement strand
TCAAGAGAGGTGTGACCATAGGAGAAGGGTATTATTAAGGGAGAAATGGAAAAAAAACAGGGGCACTTTAAATGGGCAAACCATGGTGGAAGGGTTAGACAATGTCAGAGATATACAATGCCTAGCTAGTTTTAGAAAACCAGAGGGAACCATATTAGGCCAACAACCTACTGACAAATTATACATACAACCAGATCAAAGAATGTAATATATGTCTAGGCAAGGTTTATCTGAGAGCAGTTGGTCTTTGCCCAAGCTTTATCTACATGGCACATGGTAATTAAAAGTACCAGACTGGTG
>NW_008352270.1:4783129-4787178 GCF_000622305.1 Nannospalax galili | reverse complement strand
GGGCCAACTGTATGGCCTTAAACACCCAAAAGGAAAGTATAACCAAAGATTAAAGGGGCCAGTATAATTTCTTAGGAGTTCATATGCATAGCTAAAGGCTACATAACAAGCAACAATGCCAGATAGGAGATACCTTCTTTTGAGTTGTTGGCCAGGGTGGCCAAAGGGACTCCCAGATAGTAACCCAACACAGAACTGCGAAAATGAACAGCAGACCCCAATCTTATCTAAAGGAATATTGACAACTGATTGCTGCTGGATGAGGAACAGCTGATGTTCTCAAAACAGGGATGTCTAGATAGGCTGACTAGATTCAGCAGATGGACAAGTAATGGAGAATGGCTGGGGGTGTCGACAACACAATGGACAGTAAGAGGGATGACAGAGTATATGGGCTGCAGTATGTGGGAGGGGGGAAGGCTATGGGAGCGTGCCATTTGGGAAATGGGTATATAGATGAATAAGATTGTGTGGGATGTTCTGTATGATATACACACAGAAAAAATCAACATTTTTTTAAAGGACTTATATTTGAGGAAGAAGCATAGGAATTTACTTCATTGTTAAATAGTAGAGGTGGCAAACATTGCCAGTGAAATATACCTGATGACTTTTATCCATGCTTAGGTACTAAGGATCCGAGTGTAACTGACTGTGACTAGTAATCATCAGATACATAGAGATTAAAGATACATGTGCAAACATTTAAATGTTAGTAGCATTAAAAATGTAGGAAACAGCATATTTTAAAATGAAATGGAGATCTTCTTTAAAGGGTAAAAGTTCATTCAATTTTATATCTTATAGGGTTTATACTGAGTTCAATATTACATAACTGTATTAATTCACCTGTGAACCTAAAAACTTACAGCCACTGTTGAAAGAGATGTATCCTTGCTCTGTAGTGTGTTACTGAATATGTTAAAGCTGTAATGAAATACTTCTGATCATGTGGTTATTAAATTTTTTTTTTCAAGACAGGGTCTTCCTGTAGCCCCAGCTGTCCTGGAACTCACTATGTAGGCCAGGCTGGCCTTGAACTCACAGAGATCAGCCTGCCTCTGCCTCCCAAGTGCTGGGATTAGAGGCGTGCACCACCACACCCGGCTGGTTATTAAATTTTTTAAAAATTAAAAAAAATAATTCTTCAAAGCATAAAAATTTGCTCCCTAATAATTGGTAGGTGTGAAAAACATTACCACTGTAACTGACTGTGACTAGTAATAATCAGATATAAAGAGATTAGAAACACATGTGCATCTTAGTGTCACTTGTATTAAAAATGAATTTTTCTGTATGAAACTTTTAATATTGAAATGGAGATCTTTTTTAAAGTTTAAAACCTCATTTAATTTATAGGATTTATATGGGGTACAATATTGTATAACTGTATCAATTCAACTGTAAAACCTAAAAATTACAGCCAATTTTGTAAGAGATGCATCTTAGCTCTGGAAATTATTATTGAACATGTTAATGCTGTTGTAATGAAATGCTTCTTATAATTATGTGGTTTTTAAATAAATAATTTTTTTAAATCCTATAATTTACAAAAACAAAGTTTTATCAGCAAATCTTTGAGTCTCTCTTTCTGACTGAAACAGGAGAATATTACAAGCAAGATGCTTCAAATTTATTATAAGAATCAAATTGCTCACAGTATATGGAAAGGGTTTTAGGTAGATTAAAAGATGAAGATATTCGATGTTGGAAATATTTAAATCCAAGTTCATCTGCTAGAGATCCATGAATGTCAGCAACGGGTCGTAGCAGACCACTAACAGTTCCTACATGCAGAATGCCATAATGTCATTCAGCAAAAGAAGAATGACATGGCAAACATGTATGTCTTAGTCTGTGCTGTGTCCACTGGCTTACCACATATGATTTAGGAGTTGCAAAATCATTTCCATAACAGAGGCCTTTGAGCAACCAGTAACCTTACTCAGGAAAATATGCCAACACTATTTATGGAATCAATTTTGGAAGTACATGGTAAATTTTTTCAGCTTATCAACACTGCTTTGCATGATGATCACCATTTTATGCTTTAGATAAGGCCCTTACATCAGCTGTAAATAACAGAGTGCCCAAGTCTGTTTGCAAAGTGCCTAAACTGCTTGCTAAGTACCGTGACAACTTGCTAAAGAAATCAGCAAAGGGAATGAGGGAGAATGAACAAACAAACCAGCTTCATCACTGTTTTTAAATATATTGATGATAAAGATGTTTTACAAAATTCTATGCAAGCATGCTGGCAAAACATTTAATTCACGGGTTATCTATGTCTCTGGATTCTGAAGAAACCATGATCAACAAATCAAAGCAAGTTTGTGGTTATGAGTTTACTAGCAAGCTGCATCAGATGTATATAGACATGAGTGTCAGTGCAGGTCTCGGCAAGAAGTTTAACAGTTTTATTAGAAACCAAGACACAGTAATAGATGTCCTACAGGCTAGTTGCTGGTCTCTCACTCAGTCTCCTTCATCCACGTTTGCAGTTCTCCAGGAGTTAGAAAAACAGTGTACAGATGTTTGAATTATGTTATAGCCAGCATTTCAGTGGAAGGAAATTTACTTGGCATGCTATCTCTGTGCAGGCGAAGTTAAAATAAACTATTTGGGAAACCATATGTAGCTATGGTTACAGCCTACTATGTGGCAGTTCTTGCCTTTAACAACAGCAAAATTGTGTACTACAAAGAACTTCAAGATAGCACTCAGATGAATGAAAAGGAACTGACCAAAACAATCAAACCATTGCTTGATATGAAAATGAATAATCATGATTCAGAAGAGGAAGATATTGATTCAAAATCGTCATTTTCATTAAATATGAACTTCGGTAGTAAGAGAACAAAATTTAAAGTAACTACATCATTGCAGAAAGATACACCATAGGAAATGCTGTAGATGAGGACCAGAAGATGTATCTCTAAGCCGCTATGGCTTCGGCACAATGTTCTCATTCAAGAGATGATTAACCAGTCAAGAGCCAGGTTCAGTTCCAGCCTCAGCATGGTGAACAAGTGCACAGAAGTTCTGATAGACAAGCAGTGCGTTGAGCAGTCATGCGTCTCCAGACAAACACAGTTACATCACGTGACACCCTCTCGGATGCGTGTGTGAGAACATCATTGCCGGCACAATTTGGAGTGCTCCTGTGGGAAAAAGCCGGTCCATGGTGATTTGGCAGCTCCTGCTTATCTGCTCTTTACAACATCACCGGTGCCACATCATGAGCGTCAAAGAAAATGCCTAGAGCTATTTCAAGGTCATGTCATTATGACATTTCTTAAAACGTTACTGAAAGAATGAGTGAAGTATTGCTGGAATGTAGAAATTTGGTTGGGTGCCATGCTTTCTCTCCCCTTCCTGTTTGCAGTTTGTGTGTGTGTGCGTGTGTGTGTGTGTGTGTGTGTGTGTACATGTGGTGGGGATACAATCACCTGCATGTGTCAGCATGGAGGCCAAAGGCCAAGTTCAAGCATGTTCCAACTAATTTTTTGAGCTGTATGGATGCTGGGATCTGAACTCAGACCCTCATGCTTGTATTGTTTACTTTCAAAATATAAAAATCACTCCTATCCTCAGGCCTCTTGGGGTAAGTCTATAGCACAGTCCTCCGCGCCTTGACTACCCAAGCTACATTCACCCTTCCATCTCCCCCGCTGTTCACTACTCCCAGTTTGGGACCTGCGCCATTCCTAGTCTTGGGGCCCCAGACACCTGGGGAACCAATACTGCTTCCTGATCCTTCTCACCCAGACCAACTTAGTGCCTTTCTTGGGCCCCAGGAGCACCGCTTCTGGTCCTGGCCCCGCATTCACCTCTCTCTGCGACCTGGGACCTGCACCACCGGCTACCTCTCCTAGCCTGCACTCCTATCCTCAGGCCTCTTGGGGTAAGTCTATAGTGCAGCTGCGCCTTGGCTCCCCAAGCCACATTCACCCTTCCATCTCCCCCACTGTTCGCTACTCCTAGTTTGGGACCTGCGCCATCCCTAGACTTGGGGCCCCAGACACCTGGGGAACCAATACTACTTCCTA
>NW_008352270.1:4760108-4777472 GCF_000622305.1 Nannospalax galili | reverse complement strand
ACACACATACACACACACACACACACACACACACACACACACACACACAAATCTAATAAAGGTAAACATCTTAGGTAGCCAAAATTTAAAAAGATCTTAAAGGAAGGGGCTGGAGAGATGGCTCAGTGGTTAAGAGCAGTGGCTGCTTTTGAAAAGGACATGAGTTTGATTCCCAGCACCCACACGGTGACTAACAACCATCTGTAACTCCAGTTCTGGGAGATCTGATACCTTCTTCTAGTTTGCATGCACGGGTGTATTTATACACATGAAGGCAATACACTCATACACATAAAATAAAAATAAGTAAATAAATAAAAATTTAAGAAGTTAAATTGAATTGGAGGAAATACTATTTTTTACAAAAATTTCCCTCTTCTAAACTATTTAAATATTTCTCCATGTAGCCAGATGGTTTTGACAACTAAAAGACAAATCTATGCTATATTAACGTTCACATGTTACACATGCTTTTGAATCTGTGCTCATATTAGCATTAAGGAAGATGGGAAAATAAAAGGTTGTTGATTTGTCTAATGCTGGAGATTATGAAGTTTTCCTCTTCCCTTGATTACTTTCATTATTATAATGATTGCATAATTTAAGAATGCAAAAACAAAAGAACAGCTGCCTGAGATATGGTTTGGAAGTAAATAAAATATAAATAATGTATTAATGCATGAAGGAATAGGGAAGTATTAAACCAAGAAAAGTACTCATAAAATATTTATGATAATTCACAATTATATGTGTAAATATAATGATCACAAAACAGCCTTGTGGGGCAGCAGGTCCCCATCAAGCCTGATCCCTTGGCAAGTCAATCACAAAATGAAAGTCTTTAGGAAGGATGGGCTGTGGTATCCTACTGAGGCAGCAAAGCTTTTTGTGATGCAGAGTTTTCAATGTCAACTTGCCTCAGCCTAGAACCATGTGAGAAGAGAATCTCAGGGAGGGATTGCCTAACCAGTTTGGCCCCCGTGGGCATGTGTATGGGGGATTGTCTTGATTGCCTCAATTGATATGGAAAGACCCAGCCTGAAAGTGGGAGGCACCACTCCCTGGTTTGGGGCATTGGACTGGATAAGAGTAGAGAAGGCCAGTGGAGTACTAGGCATGCATGCATCCATTTCTCTCTGCTCTTGATTGTGGATGTCATGTGACCAGCTGTTTGAAGTTCTTGCTACCATTACTTCCTTGCTATGATGGGCTGAAAGGTGGAATTGTGAACTAAAGTAAACCCTTTCTCCCCTAAGTTGCTTTCTCTCAAGGTATTTATCATGGCAATAGAAATGAAATTTGGTCATATTTGAAATTTTGACTCACTTGAGAACATAAATCCTCTTTCACTATCATCCTTCCTAGGAAATGACAAAGTCCTCAGGTTGTGGCACCCCAATATCAGCACCAAGCCAGTCGGGAAGCTGGTGGGGCACATGTTTAGCATCACGGAGATCGTCACCAATGAGAAAGAGCAGCATGTCATCAGCCTTTCCTCTGCAAAGGTGAGGAGAAGGACAGGAAAGAACCAAAAATGAAACTGTTTGCTCTTAAAATCAGTTACAGGGAGGCCTAGCGTATGTGTAACTTTAGTCTGAAATACCTGAAGGCCACTGAGAAAAATGGTATGAACATAGAGAGGGAAATAATGAGCCACTGCACAGTCTCTGTTGGTTACAGAATAACACTGAGCTATAAAAGAGAGTGGTAAAAGGATTCAGCATTGTAAAGAAAGTCAATTTCCTCTTTAGTGAAAAGTTAGAAACTGTCCCTCATCATTAAGGACAGAAAAAAAAACTTTTTATTGTAATTTAAAGATTCTAGCCAATGTACAAGAAAAAATAAGATTCCCCTATGTGTTGGAAATGAGAATCTTGAATTATTATATAAGCAAAAAATATGTTTAATTGATTCAGTAAAATCAATTAAAAATTTCATAAAGAGTAAGTTCAGTAAGATGGTTAGGTATGATTGAAATTTATAAAAAAATATTTTTTCTAAGAACAATAGTTAGAGGGAATGGAGAGATGGTTAAGAGCTTGTACTCCTCTTTTGGAAGACCTGAGCTCGTTCCCAGCACCCACATCAGGTAGCGTACAACCACCTGTAACTCCAGTGCTGGGGGATCTGACATCTTCTTCCAGACCCACAGATACCTGCGCACATGTTTTAGACACACAGATAATACACATAAACATGAATAAAAATAAATATTTTTAAAATTTTGTATTGAGCTTTTTTTACATTTCATACAACAGTTCTTAATCAAATTTAGACCCCTCTCCCCCATCTGTGCTCCCCTAACCCCCCACCATATCTCATATATTTTACCATGCATGTTGAGTCCTATGCAGTCAAGCATTTGTACCCAGATGTCCTTCAGTGCAAATTCATCCACTGGAGTCTATTCAGCCTATCTAGAGATCATATGTAAGGCATACTCTCCCTCACCCAGCAGCAATCAGTCTCCAATAGTTCTAAGTCTAGGGCTGGCCAGCCACCCATTTCTCTCACTCCACTTTGGGCTCTTGTCTGATTGAGTTGGCATGGTCCTGTGCACCACACTCTGCCTTCCAGGTGCTGGGATTAAAGTGTGTGCCACCATGAACAGTAAGGAAGTTGTCTGAGATGACTATTCATAGAAATAGAAAATATGAGTTACAACCAAGAAATAGCATTAAACAGTATTCACTGATATTATGTCAGTGTCTATGAAGGGCTGGGGAGATTGCTCAGTGCATAAAGTACTTGTTGCGCAAGCCTGTAAACTTGAGTTCAGGTCCCCAGAACCCATGTAAAATCTGGATGTGTGTGGTTGCAGCCATCTGTAATTCCAGAGTTCATACAGGGAGATGGGGGGAGGAGACAGGAGACTCGCCAGGAGCTCACAGGCCAGCTAGCCCGGCATCCTCAGCAGTGGACAAAAAGACCCCATCACAAACAAGGTGGAAGGTGAGGACTGGCACTCGAAGTTGTCCCCTGACCTCTATATGTGTGCCATGGCATGCGCTGTGTGCTCAGTCAAATATAAACACATTCATACCATCCATACACATCTTACACACATACACAGATATACATACACACATACAGATATACACATACATCATCATCCATACACACAAGATATAAAAAGATACCTGTGAAGTTTCACTGAGAACATAAAGTAGAGAGACATACAATTTTCCTACATGGAAATATCACCCTGTTAAAAGACACTGCATCAAATTAACCTATTATTTATGCTATTGGAGAGTATTCAAGTGGTCATTTGCCAAGTTTGTAGTTAGTGTAAAATATTGGTATACGAAAATATTCTTGAAACTTTGGAAAATATTATCAGATAACAATGAGCTGTTACATTGCCACAATACATAAAACAGAGCAGTAAACTCTGCAGGAGTAGTCATACCTATGAGAAAAGATGAGGAAAGGATTAGTATGTGTAAAACTCTAAATGTGATGAAAACAGACTTTAAATTACATTTTACTCAGTACATAAAGGTAAAAATGATTAGCCATAAGCGAGACTCTTCTTTTGAAAGAAAGAAGGAAAAGGGGAAGAAGGCAAGAAAGAAATGATGAGAGAGAGAGAGAGAGAGGAGAGAGAGGAGAGAGGAGAGGAGAGAGAGAAGAGAAGAGAGAAGAGAGAGGAGAGAGAGGGGAGAGAGGAGAGAGAGGAGAGAGGAGAGAGAGCATTACTTGATCATATGCAGCAAAAATACATTCCTTATGGGGTGAAGATAAAGCCATTGAGGTTCTATAAATTCTCAGGAAAAAATATAGGTTAATATTCATATAGCGTATAGCTTTAGGTAATTCCTAAGCACGTGGAGCTAATCAGAAAATAAACACGACTGCATAAACATGCAAACTGCAGGATTATAGTGAGAGCTAGCATTTCTCAAATGCTACCAAGTACCAGGCATTGTGCTAAGTTGTTTACATAACCAACTCATCTAATGTGAATAATAACCCTATAGGGCTGAGTGTTAGCTGTGTATTAGACTGTGTATTTAGCATTTGTGAGGCCTTGGGCTCAACCCCAGAACTACATATAAACATACATGTCCTCACATACATGTGTAATTATCTCGTTATACATGTGAGGGAAAATGAGATCTAGTATGTATGTATGGCTTATCCAGCTACCTTGTGATTACATGTAGTCAATGGCATGTGTGGTGCTGCTTCTTGAGAGCCCCCTGTACTCACAAAGTGACAGGCAGCCAACAGAGAAGGTAGAAATGCAATAAAAATAGAATGAGCTTCAGCAAGCAAAGAGTGAAATCTTGACAAGAGGGCATAGAAGGAGATGGGGCGAAGGGTTAAAGATACAGGTGTGATTACAGAGTGTGTGAACATCAAGAGAGGAACATTGAAAAGGGCAAAATGGGGAATCTAGCACCCTGACCTATCTCTCGAGAGTTTCCTAAGTAATATTTGATCATTAAAGCAAAATTACTAAGTTTTATGACATGTCTGCAGGAGAAATACTTAGACAATTTAATCCCAAAAGGAGGTAGAGTGAAGGAACTCAGGTGAAATTAAGGTTGCTACACTTTACTCAAGTGGAGAAAGCATGCTGTCATCTTGGCATGGCCTTGGGAATTAAGCATGCACCTTACAGTGAGCCCCCTGATCCACAGGGGACACATTCGAAGACCCCCCCACCCCGGTCAATGCCTGACACCTTGGATTATATCAAATGAGAAAGCATTGTTTTTTCAAAGTTGAATTTATAAATTTGACATATAAAGAAAGTCATAACAGTAACTAACAATGAAACAGAAAAATTCCAATGATTTGCTGTAATAAGAACACCATCACTACTCTTGCACTTTGGAGCAGAAGTACCATGATGCTGCAACCATCAGCTATCCCACAGGGAGAGTTCACATTCTGGAGAGGACGGACACGGACAGCAGGAGATTTCCCCACACTATTCAGAAGGGTGCACAATTTCAAACTTACGCATTGTTTATTTCTAGAAGTTTCTGCCTAATGTTTTCAGATTTCAGTTAACTAAGTTAATGAAATTATGGGTAAAGGAAAGCACAGAATCAAAAGCAGTGGTCAGAAAGACTGTGTTAAGCACCCCAGAGATGAATAAAGACGCTTAAGACGCTTTGCTTGCTCAAGGTCAGCTTTGTATATACAAGACCAGGAATTCTGAGTGGGACCTCAGAGTTTATTCAACACTTTCCTCTTCTTAAAAGGAAATTAGAGGGCTAGAGATATAGCTTACTGGTAGAGCACTTTAGCCTATATAAGGCCCTTGGTTTAATCCCCAGTACAGCAGAGAAAAAGGAGTGGGGGGCGGGAGAAGAGGAGGAGGAGAAACAACTTTCTGGAAACTAAAACAAGATTATTATAAAGTTTACACAACTGTTCAAACATATTAAGATCAATAGACTCATACTTAAAATAGGTGAATATTTTGGAATGTGAATTTCAATTCAATATTGCTATTGAAAAAGAGGAAATGTGACTTTAAAAAAAATTTTTTTTTGAGACAGGGTCTCCCTGTAGCTCCAGCTGACCTGGAACTCACTATGTAGACCAGGCTGGCCTCAAACTCACATAGATCCACCTGTCTCTGCCTCCCGAGTGCTGGGATTAAAGGCGTGCACCACCATGGCCAGCTGTGACCTGTTTTTTTAATATGATTTTTTAGAATTTCATATGAGTATTGTATTTGCATTATTCCCACCTAAGTCCCTCTCCAACTCCTCCATGTTCCCCCCACTTCTTAATTTCATGTCCTCTTCTTTTATCATTAGTGTTACATATACATACATTTGTAAATTACACACACACACACACACACATATATATTTATAAATATACATATATAATACACTGAGTCCATTTAGTGGTGCTCTTGTGTACATGCGTTCAGGGCTGTCACTTGGGATCTGATCATCTCTCAGGGAGTTAGTCTCTGAAGAAAACCAATTCCCCCTCCCTTAACATCCATTGATTTCCTGTAGCTCTTCATCTTGATGTGGGACCCTCTGAAATTTCCCTCATCCACATTAGCTTGTCAACTGGTTTTGTCGTTATGCAGATCTTGTTAGGCTACCACACTGTGGAGATTTCACGGGTGCAGCTCCCCTATCATGTCTAGAATGCATTAACTAGCAGCAGTGTGTGTCTTGTTCTTCTGTCTCTCACAATCCTCTGTCCCCTTCTTCTGCAATGTACTTGAGTCTTATGTTGAGGTTGTATTGTAGGTGTATCACTTAGGCCTGAGCACTTCACAGTCAATTATTCTTACATTCGTCCAGTTGTGGAACTCTGTAATAGTCTCCATCTATTACAAAAAGAAGCTTCTTTGATGAGGGGTGGAAGGTACACTTGTCTGTGAATATGAAGATATATATTTAGAATAAAGTAAGAAATTACATTGGTCTAGGAAAGTGACAGTAGCAAGCTTTTCTCCAACCATATGTACTTAGCTATGCTTATAGTACCCTGCATGGATTCCCTCCTGTTGAGTGGGCCTTAAGTCCAATTAGGCAGCTGTTCGTTACCCCTAAGATAAAAGTGCTACCAATAATAGAGATAATTTTCTGTGCTGGTCATTATTGTGGTTCATAGGCTTGACAGTTGGATGGGACCATTGACTGGCTTTTTCTATTGACAACTTGCATAGTCTCTTCTGATACTGTGAGAGCTAGACTTTGGGGAGGAAGCTTCCAGGTCAGTTCCAGCTCACTTGCTCCAAGTGCTGTATCCAAAATATGTGATGTCTTTAGCAATAGGGTCTTACCTTCAAGTTCTGGGAGGTAATCAAAGGCTGTCCATAGCCTATATTATATTGGGAATCTCTTGGACTGTCCTTACCAACAACTCAAAGGGAGGTTTCCCTTGCCTGGCATTGTGATTTTTGTTATATAGCCTTCAGCATACTTCATTAATGTAAAAAGCTTCTGTGTAGCAAAGGAAATAATCAGTTGAGTGAAGAAGCCCACAGAGTGAGAGAGAATCTTTACCAGCTATGCATCTTAGAGGATTAATTTCCAAAATATACAAAAAAACCCCTCAAGGAACAAAGAATCAAGAAAACAAATGACCCAACTTAAAAATGGACTATACCTTGGATTATTTAAGAATCTCAAAATATTCATTGTTTACAGTACCATTAAAATGTTTTAAGTTTCTTTATTAAAAACTAGCAAATTAAAAAGCTAGTAAATATTTATTGTAGAAAATAAAGAGGAAAAAAGGAAAAGTATTTTTAATTCACCCAAAATCTTGCCACCCAGGTGATAACTAAAACATTGTACTGTTAATCATCCCTGATAACAATATAAGATAGACAATTCTGTATTTAAGATGTGTTAACTATGTAATATTTCATTAGAACATAATAAATTAGGTATTTGATATCAATCTTCACATAAATAATGTCAAATGACTATAATTCTATTATATAAAAGGAGATGCATTGCTAAGTTAAAGGCTTGTTCTTGAAGTTTTACTGTATCACCATGTCATATGCTTGTGTCCTATTATTTCCCTTTCTTGAGCTCCTTCTTCCCCTTTTCCCCCACAGTCCCTTTCTATTTTCCTGGCTCCTGAGGTTACTTTAGGATGTCATCTCTCACGTCTAAGGATTTGGAGCTAGGATCCACTTGTTTTCTGAGTCTGGATTACCTTACTCAGTATAACAGTTTCCAGTTCCATCCATTTCCATTCCATCTTTGAAATTTTCATAATTTCATTTTTCTTTAAAGTTGAATAGAATGTCATTGTCTAAGTGTACCACATTTCCTTTTCCATTCATTCAGTCTGTTTCCATTTCTTAGCTATTGTGAAAGGAGTAGCAATAAACATGGCTGAGAAAATATCTCTGTAGCAAGAAACTGAGTCCTTTGGATATGTGCCAAGGAACGGTATAGGCGGATCACATGATAGATTTAGTTTTAGTTTTTTAAGAATGTAAGACTGATTTCCATAGTGGCTGCACCAGATTGCAATCCCACCAGCAGTGAAGGTCTTGGAATATGTCCCTTGGGGATGGGAAGTGGGGCTTGCTGTAATGTGCATGCTTCATTCACAAGGTCATGCTGAGATGGCAGTGTGCTTTCTTCACTTGTGTGAAGTATAGAAACCTTATTTAAAGAAAAATAAAAATGTTTTTAGCAAAAGCTGAGGTAATCTATACTCAGTGCTGGAAAAGCAGAAGAGAAAACTCCTAGTTCTTTCCAATGTGATGGGTGTGCTCAGGTGAAGCTCGCACAGCTATCCAACAGCTACATCTGGCATACTAACTCAGCATCCCTACTTGGTTTCCTCATTAGTAAACATGGGAGCACTTAGTCCAGAGGGTTGTTAGCAAGATGGAATGAAATCATCCCCTTGCCTGTTCAGCAAGCATTTGTGTTCTGAGTGTCTGCTCGAGTATCACGGGTGTGCTTTGGGATCTAGGATTGAGCATCCCACACGTGGGCCAAGAGGAAGCATGGCCTAGAAGAGAAAAATAAGCAGCAGAGTAGCAAACCAGAAGAACACGGTATGATGAGGGTTGTAAGAAGCAGAGAACACACTGGTGTGAAATGGTACGCATTGCTCTCGGGAAGAGACATAAGTGTGACAGATTAAATCCCCAGTGGGCCTGTCTTTACAGTCACCCAGGAAGAGGTAAACAGAGGCAGAAAACACTGTGCTGGATAGCTTTAATGTCAACTTGATACACCTGGGTTGAGGGAGCCTCATTTGGGGGAATTTCCTCTATTGGACTGGCCTGTGGCCGTGTCTGAGGGGCATCTTCTTGATGAGTGATGTGGGAGGGCCCAGCCCACTGTGGGTGGTGCCATTCCTGGGCAGGTGGACCTATGTTGCATAAGAAAGCAGGCTGAGCAGGGACCAGGGGAGCAAGCCAGTAAACAGCGTTCCTCCATGGCCTGTGCTCCAGCTCCTGCCTCCAGGTTCCTGCCCTGAGTTCCTACCTTGGGCTCCCTGGTGAACTGCAACCTGGGAGATGTAAGCTGAATAAACCCTTTCCTCCCCAAGTTGGTATTGGTCAGAGTATTTTGTCACAGCAATGAAGAACAAACTAGGACAAACACCAAGAGGCATATATAAGCTTTTGTTGAAGCTGACTTTAGCATTATTGCTATTGCTTATTACAACAAAAATAGCTGAAAGCTTTCCACATCTAACATATCTTCAAATTGCTTCATAGAGATCCACTTTCATCACATCATACTTGGAGAAACTACTGTTTCCCTGAGGAGAACGCACCTCCTGAGCTCCTAAAACACAGAGGCTTTCATCCTTCCTACTAATTTTTCAGTATTTCCACGAAGATATTATTTTCTCTCTCCAATGCTAAAATTATATTTATCTTTCAACTGCCAAAATTCTGTGTCTAGTCACAGAACCTATGCTGCAGTGATGCCACATCTAACTGTTATGGAAGAAATAGAAAATGTCAAAAAAGAATGAAAGAGACAAATATGAGCATTGCCTTATCTCATCAGTCAAAGAAATGGGAATGACAGTGGGTACCATTCTCAAGCATGGCTCCAGCCCCCGAAAGGCAGATTTCTTTTTTGCCTATGAAGAAGAGAAGTGCATGTTTGTTGATGTGTAACAGATTGTGCCTCAGAGCAAGACATAGGTCTTGAGATCAGGTGTGAGGTAGATCAGGTCAGAACAAACCCAGTGGTCTGTCAGGCAGACCTGCATGTTGGCTGGTCCTCACTTTATCTCAGACCATGAATAAGATACTCTGCTAGGGGATGATTATGCTGCTGCCTTTCATGGATGAGAACACACCTGCTAGATTCAAGCAAGCTTAAATTTAAATCCTGGCTCTGAAAATTGCTAATTGTGACTTTGACCCATCATTGAGTTCATTGGCAAGGAACAGAGAGGGACTTTTCTATGGGAGGATTAAATGAGACAATGCATCAGCCATTACAAGGCAAGAAAAAGAGTAAGAAATCACTCCCATGTCAGTACAGGAAACAATTGGCATCATGTAGAAATCCTGCAAAGAAAGGAAGAATGACCTAAGGGCAGCATGCCAATGCCTTGATGTGGTAATGATTTTACAATATGAACATGTTCTGGAAAGATGACTTTTACCTAACCTTGCAACCCAAAAGCAATCTCTTAATTGTAAGCTCCGTAAAATCAAAAGGCAAATTACCTACTTCCAGCATATAATGAAACCAAATATGCATTCCTATCCCAAAAGGGAAGAATGGGGGCATAGTGAGGAAATACTGGACCAAAACAAGACCAAAACCTGGGAGGGCAGCACCACATCCTGCAGCTCCATGTCCAACAACTTCACTGCATGCAACATACATTTCTCTCCTGTGCTGTTACCACTCCCTATATGCAGCTCTTCTTTTCAGATGTCCACAGCTCTAGAATTTCCAGTGTCTTCTTGGTGTCTCCACTACCAACCAGTCTTCATTTCACAGTTTCACACAAAGGCCTGTCAGGGTCTCTTGGCCTATCAGGGCCTTCTTTATGCAGAGAAACTCCTGCTGCATGCTGCCTGGCCTCAGTGGCTGTCTGAAACCACAGAGGAAGAACTGGCGAACGGTCACTTTTGCATCTTTCATGCCTCTAAAGCCAGCACCACATGAAAGACACTGCTAAGTTTGCTGTGGCCTGGCATGGACTCTGGCCTGCTTCATTTACATTACCAGCTTTTCTATGCTGTGGTTTTCTAGAAGTAGAAAACCCCTCTACATTTTCCTTTCACATGTTCGAGGCTTAGCTGGGTGTGGTCCTGCCTTGAAGGTACTCTTTCCCTTGCTTAAGTGCAGATCTCTAGGCCTCCCAAAACAGTGCCACCAACTGATGACAAAATGTTCAAATACTTGGAGTCTCTGGGGGGCATTCTCATTCAAACCACCACACATGTATCTACCACATATGTACAACAATGCAAAACAAAATATCTGAATTATTTTATACCAAATGTTGGTTGGCAGTAAATTTCTGTGCTCTGTATTTTATTTCTCATCTCAGCTTTCTGTATCTTCTTTATTCCCCAAATGAACATATATTTGTATATATATCTATTACTTGGGCCACACACAAAAAATCTTGAAATAGACACAATGAACTTGCTAAGAAATGAGCTAATGCAAGTCAAGTATCCAACACAGTGCCTAGTACATAACCAGCCCTCAAAAAATTTCAGCAGTTACTGGAAAGCTTACACTCCTTTCTTTCCAGTGATGGGATGTGTGTTATAGCCACATTTTCCTGAGCTTTCTTTGGGGAAGTTTCTCTGAGTAGAGATTCTGGATATGTCCCATGGTGTGGAGTAGGGTTTGACTTTATAAACCAATGTATCCCATGATACACCATCATTAACACTCATGTCCTGATGAGTGAAATGTTAGGTTTATATGATGGTGAGATGTGTCTCTGATCTCCTTGATCTCTGATATCAACCTCCTTCAACCTCCAAGCTACTTCTTGTAATTATCATTAATCAATTTTCTTTATTAACTTTCTTCCTTTCTACCTCAAAATGTTTCTGTATTTTTGCCTTTTCTCTCTTCTTTTCTTGTTCCTCAAGAAGCAGCAAGTCTCTCCTCTCTCTGCCTAAACCCCACCTCTCCTCATTACCCTTAATCTGCACATTGCCTCATCAAGAACCTTGTTTTACCAGGCATGATTCTTTTCTTCTTCAGCCCACTGTATTGATTTTTAAGGTTCCTTTTCCTCAATTACTAACCACTTAATTCCAATTTATTTTTTATTTGTAGATATAAAGATGAATTCCTTTTCATGTCAAATCTCCTTGTCCTTCTAATTTCCTTTAGTTGTTATCAAATGAACAGTGATTAAACTCCAAAGGCACTTTCTTTCCAAACTCTTACCACTGGTGGGTTTCTGAGCCTCTGGAATGTGTGTCATACCCACTACTCCATTCTTACACCCACAGCCTTGACTTTGGTCCAGAGGCACAGAGGGACCCCCAGATGAAAGTGCACATGGGGCTCTGGTCCCTTCCCTCTCTAACCTGTCCGAGCACTGTACTGTCACCTGTCTCCTCCAATTCATCTGCAGCCTTGTCTGCAGCTTCTGATATGTTGGGGAGGGGCCCCAGGCCTTGCAAGCGCAGTCCTCATTCTTCCAGTTGGTGATGTTCTCTGTAGTTGGAACAAGATCCCCTTTCAGCTTTGTTTCCACATATCCACCATCAGCCATTTTAAATTTCACACAGCTTTTACCCCCAGACTTTGTGCTTTCCACCTTTTGTTCAAAATGCCTCTATCCTCTATCAAAGAGAAAGGAGGTGTGCGCATTCTTTTGGTAAATAAATGTACATGTTTGTAATAGACTCAAGGCAGGATAAAAAGCTAACTTTCAAAATATATTATCTTTAAGTTCTATCAATGTGAAAATTCTCCTTGCTTTAGTTCCTTTTGCTATTTGTATAGAGTTGCTTTAATATGATATGAATTCAAAGTTGATATATATTTTGCTTTACCTTTGGGTAATTGGATGCATCCATGTTTGAAAGTCAGGTTTCAATAATTGCAGAATTTTTGCTTCCTTCTATCCTTGTTCTACTTGCGTAGGACATGGCTTTTGGGATAAAATTTGATTTGCCACATTCTCAAGGGTAAGAGCTACGTGTCTCAAAACTTTCCTGAGTGACTAACTGTGAGTCCCTGCTAGACTAATATGGTCTAATAGTCAATCAGGCCCCATGACTGTACACATTTTTATGTAAATTCAGCCCAAAGGAGCTAAAAATAAAATTCAATAAATAAAACATAACTACCACAAATCCTTTGTGACCAAAACTTAAGAAATGAGATAAGTTCAGTTCGCCCAGAAAATGATACCCGATCTTGAAAAGCCAGTGCTGCTGTTTAGAATTGGGAAGATGTCACATGCTTTCAGCTTTCTCAAAAGTCAAGGTTGACTTGGCAACCTTTAACGAAACAGAATGCTCATGTCCTTAGACACAAGACACCATTTCTATGAATTTGCTTTCTAACTATTTAAACTGCTTCCCAGAATAGTGTAGTTTATAAAGTTACATGTTCAAAAAGACTCACAGTTGCCTTACTGAAAGAAATGAAGGCTACCAGTTTAATTTCTAATAATGACAGGATGATCTCCTAACCAGCTTCTCAATGAGCTTAAATGACACATGACAGATTTCCAGTATAATGTACGTTAAAAGGTGTTAAGTGATGACACAGGATACATCACACATACACTGCCTCTAGAGGCAGTATCTTGAAACAAGGATTAGCGCAGGGAATGGGGCTGGGGAGCCTGAAGGAGGTGATAGGTGAGAAAGCAGCCTTGGTTTTGTGCTGTGTAGTATTCAGCTGTCTTTTTCTATAATGAACTATTTGAGATAATTAACTTACCCAGGGAGAAGGCTGGTTTGATTCATGGTTTTGAGGTTCCAAATCTTAATCAGTTGGCCCTATTGTTTTGGGGCCTGTGGAGAGGCAGCATGCCATAGCGGGAGTGAACAGTGGAGCAAATGGAACAAAGTGCTTACCTCATAGCCAGGAAGCAAAACAGATAAGAAGAGGAAGAAGGAGGAGGAGCAGGAGGAGGAGGAGGAAGAGGAGGAGGAACAGGAGGAGGAAGAGGAAGGGGAGGAGGAACAGGAGGAGAAGGAACAGGAGAAGAAGGAGAGGAAGAGCTGGAATTTAGTATCACCTACAAGCACACCCCAATGACCTAGATACCTTCCTCTAGGCTCCACCTCTTAAAGGTTCTACCACATCCCAACAGGACCATTCTGGAGACCAAGCCTTTAATACACAGGCCTTTGGATAAAATTCACAACTCAACCATAGCATGTTGTTTGAAAGTACATGCAATAATCATGTTATTAAAACATTAATTTTGAATATATTTTAATTATTCAAGAATTTTATAAAATGTATTTTGATCACATTCAACTCACTCTCCTCAACTCCTCCCAGATTCACCCCTCACCTCTCCGCCCACTCCCAACTTTGTGTCTTCTTTTTGTTTTTTTAATAACTCATCAAGTCTAGTTTGTGCTGCCCACATACTCCCAGGTGTGGGTCCCTGCACTGGAGTGTGGCTGACCAACTAGGGCCACATCCTTAAAGAAACTGTCTCCCCCTCTGCCAGATGCCATCACCTCAGTAGCTCCTCAAGTTAAGTTTGGGGGCTCATGAGTCCCTCCCTGCAAAAGTTAATTCTTAAATGACATCTGGATGTTTTCATCTCATTTTTTTTTAATTTGCCAGCTTATCACATGTTGGGAGGGGGCATGTGAGAACGAGATAATAAAATTAACAAGTCTAGTTCCACATTGAGAAAACATTTTTTTTTGTATCAAATTACTTGTAAGAACTTAGGCACATTTGGCATTGAATTCCCTGTAGAGACAATGCCAAATACCTGCCATTTGTACTGCAGTTATACATATCCCGGTTCTCAAGGATGCCATCTGTCTGTGGCACTAAGCTAATTCTCAAGCATTTCAGCACCTCACACATTTTCAGACTCTTCCCACCTAAAATCATGTAATCTACTGAGTGAGCCTGATTTGATTCAGTTACAGAGAAAAGGCTTATTATCCTCTTGTGGCCATTGGGCAAAATTTAGAAAGGCAGGTCAAATCCCAGACTCTCTTGGCATATGATAAACTATTCTGTTTCCTAAATCACTTGCTCTGTCTAAATGACTTCGCACAGTTCTAAAGATGAACCAAATCACACAGCTTTCCTCATGGCATGACGCTCATGTTGTGTTCAAAGAGTGAGTTCTTACAGTGCAGAATAACGGCCTGCCTTCTACCAACCGTGTGGACGTCTGTGAGTTTAAGAACAGCCATATTAATAGGGTTCTGTTGGTTGCTGCACTTGAGGGAGGCACCTCGTCCACATTCCCACTGTCATGTGTATAAGGAATTCTGGGTGTCATGTTAGTGTTGCATCTTTTTCAACTAAGTTGTAGTCTTCTGTGTAACTGAAACCAACTCCTAAAAGTGAGACATTCCACTCATTCTGTAATGAACAGTCATCAAGAAAAACGATGCTTTATTAATGCATTGAATAACAGCATCTGACATGATGCATGCCGGAAGATAAGCCAGGCAGCATTGCAGGGTCAGAGCACACCTCCTTTGGAGCACACGATCTTTCAAGCTCCCATCATCATTATTTATTGATTGATCCTTACAAAAGGCTTCAGGCAGAGCCTTCCTGTTTTTTACTTTGACATTTTGCAACTAATCACCTCAGTTCCCCCTTTACTCTCAAAGTTTAATCAGCTTCATAATTCAGTGTTTCCCCAACACTAAAACAATCCTATTATTTAATATTTTGCACTCCCAATTTGTTTGAAGAAAATCAGTGTTATTATTTGTACTCTTGTTAGACAGTAAAATTTTTTTGTAATTTGTTTACTTATACCTACACAATATTTAATTTATGACTTACAAATATTTCATTCTGCCAACCCAAGGTTGGTTTAGTAGAAGCCAGATGCCTCTCTTAATTTCCTTTAAACCAAACTCAACCTCTTTCTGAAACCGTTTTCCCTTGTTTTCTTCTTAAGCCTCTTCAAGGCTGACTGGCTCCACGCAGGCCCTCCCAAGCTTAGAACTTTCCATCAAACACTGTCAGTCAGTCCCTGTTTGGAGCTTGGGAAAGACTAGGACTGGTATCTGTTGAGCCTCCTTCATATCAATACTCTCTTTTCTCTCAAAGACACTAACCTATTACAAATACCCAAATGAATAATAAAGTAAGTATGCTATGCTTTCTGAAACAGCACATTTGTAATTGCTTTACTAGGTTAGAAAACAAAAGTGTGGTCTACACAGTGCTGAGCCACTATAACTGGACCAAGACAGAATATACAAGTTAGCAAACCAAAACCCAACAGACCAACCAGAATAATGGAAATATGTAAGACAGTGGGGAAACCAAGTCAGGTAAGATATGGTTCTCTCCTCAAGCAGCTTCCAGGCTGGAAGAGAAGGCTGCTGAGTGTGTTGCCATTTAGAATCGCTAACTGTGGGACTGGAGAGATGGCTCAGTGGTTAAAAGCACTGGCTGCCCTAGCAGAGGACCTAGGTTGAACACCCACATGGTGGTTAACAATGGTCTGTAACACCAGTTCCAGGGGATCCAACGCCCTCTTCTGCCCTCTGTGGGCATTTCACAACACAGGTGCACTTAGATATGTGTTGGCAAAACAGTCATACATGTAAAATAAAAATAAAAAAATAAATAAATAAATAAATAAATAAAAGTTTAGAATTGCTAACTGCTACTAATATAAACAGGCATTTGGTGTAGCTAGAAGAACCTCTAAATTGAACAGCTGGCCGATGGATACTGTCCACGGGAGAATATCTTGATTGAGTTCTTATTAATTTTAAATAAACATAACATTTTTAGATCATTAGGATATCTGTGAGTATTCCTAATACATTTTCACTTTATATGTTCCATACAAAGTTTATAATTATGGTGACTATAAAGTATATAATTTAATGATGGTGAATATATCCTCCCGAACTTTTTTTTCTTGTTAACAATATACTTTTAGATACATCCATATGATTGCGCATGCACTTAGTTCATTGGTTTCTTTCTTTTGTTGCTGGGGACACAACCCTGGGGTGTGCGTGTGCTAGGTAAGGGCTCGCCTGTTAAGCTGCATCCCCAGGCTCTAGCTCATTCACTCTAACTGTGGCAGGGTATTCTGCTGTGTGACTGCACTGCATGCTGCTTCTCCAGCTCACTGATCAACATTTGAGGGCTTTTCTTTTTCTATTGTATCTTTGTGATTCTCATGTTGACTGAACAGAGTTTTTTCATTTTGTTTTTATTTTAATATCTGTGTACATGCATACACGTGTGAACATGTAGAGGCCAGAGGTCAAGCTTGGGTATCATCCTCAGGTATCAGTGACCTTGGTTTTTGAGGCAGTGTCTCTCCCTGGTCTGAACTGAACTCAGGTCTTTAAGTTTGCAAGGTCTGCCCCTGAGCAGAGCTTTTTAATATTAAATTAATTTCATCAGTCTTTCATGGCTCACTCTTTATTTAGGAAAATTCCAACTCATTCATAAGGGTATCTTTCTTACATTTTACTAAAAATTATTTTTATCTTTAAAATATTATCAAAATTATTTAATCATACTAATTATGCAAATTAATGAGTTTCTTTGCTATATTTCCATTCATGCCTAGTCTGTGCTTTAATCATATATTTCTCCCCTGTTCTTTATGACCTTCTTGTAGCAACCTTCTCCTTCCTGCCCTTGAGCCCTTTCACTTTCCTTAATAACCCATCTTCTGTTCTCAGATTCTCTGTCTCTCTATCTCTGTTTCTCTCTGTGTCTGTCTCTCACTCTA
>NW_008352270.1:4728387-4759959 GCF_000622305.1 Nannospalax galili | reverse complement strand
TCTATCTATCTATCTATCTATCTATCATCAGCTATCTATCATCTATCTATCTATCTTTTCATCTATCTATCTGTCTGTCTGTCTATCTATCATCTATCTATCTATCATCTATCTATCTCTATCTCTCCATATGAGGGAAAAATATGATACTTACCTTCCTGTGTCTGGCTAATTTTTCTTAACATGGTAACCTCAAGTTCTATTCTTTTCCTGAAAATGACATTGTGATGGTAGATCTTTTTTAATTAATTTTTTAGATTAGCATATAATGTAACGGGCATCAACATGCCCAACACGGCATTGCTATACATCTATGTTGTTATATTTTGTTCTCAGTCTTTCCTCCCCTCCACTGCCCCACTCCAGCTGGCTCCTTTTCTTCTGACAGTCTTTCCTTCTTCTCTCTTATCACTGTTTCCATTACCTTCTCTAGTTCCCACTTCCCTTAAGTCTTCTTCTTCCCATCTTACTATTCCCCTTCTGCTTTCATCACACACACACACACACACACACACACACACACACACACACACATACACATACACACACTCACACACGTATATAATTTAAATCTAGCTTCCACATGAAAGAAAATTCGAAGTATTTGTCTTTCTCACTCTGGCTTCTTTGGCTTAACATAATGATTTCCAGTTGCATTCTTTTTCCTGAAAATGCCATGATTTCATTTTCTTGATGGCTGCATAACATTGCACTGTATATGTGTACCATGTCTAGTACCTAGACTAGTTCCACTTCCTGACTATTGTGAATCATGCAGAAAAATCCAGTTACTAAAGACACAGCTCTAAGCAAAGCGTTATCACAGCTACTTTGCTCAGTGTTAATAAACAACATGTGAATCAAGAACCAAATTGGAGCTCAGCATGTGTGTACTCATGATGGAACTCACACTTTGCCGCAAGCTTGTGAAAGCACACTTCAGACTTTGAACAGACTTAGCTGCCTTGAGTGAGAACAGTGAGATGTAAACTGTACTGAACTCTGCTCATCGCCCAGGTGTTCCGGGTGTGGGACATTCAGACTCTGTCTGTACTGCAAGTCTTCCACGACAGCCAGGGAGGACCAGGAAACATGCAGATTTACTCGATGGTGTATGATTCCAGTCATGGCATGCTCATTACAGGTAGGTGTGCCTGAGCAATAATAACAAATGACTCTCATATCTTGTGCCTGAGTAATAACAAATGACTCTCATATCTTGTGTTTTACACTTTTTTTTAAAGATAGCTCTTGAGCACTTACTATGAAAAAAAAAAACACAGAGAAGGGGAAATTACAAACACTGACTCACCACTGTAGAGATTTATTTCTGTTTCCCATCATTCTATGTCTAGGTGAATGAAATAGGCAACCACGCTTCTGAAAATACCAGGTTAGTTCTCTTACGATTATGACCCTAGGAATGCATAGTCCAAGTGAAGAAGGAAAGGGGTATGAAAATTGTTGCTGTATCTAGGGCTCTGTTTTGACTCCTGAATGCAGGCAGGTGGTACTATCTTAAAGCAGCAGCTCTAGCATGCACCAGTATGAGCTTGTTTTCCTCAACAAGGCAGGTTGACCCTATGCATTCTGGTAAGGAGTTAGTCACTTGGCAAGATAGGTTTGGACCTTCTCAACTACCTTTACTCCCAGATAAAGAGCAGCAGAGAGGTTAGAAGCCAGGGTGACAGCTCAATACATTGGTTGCCAAATTGTTTTACGACCTATTTGACAGATGCACTGAAGAGACAACCTTGATAGGCATTTAGGTCGACTACTGTCCACATGCATACCCTTCAGCTTTTAGAAGGAAAATGAATGATATTAATAGCCATTCTACCTTCTGGAACACTAAGCCAAAGTTGCGTTTCCTAAAATATATTTCTGCTGACCACCTGCTCTTGAGTTCCTGGAGGATTAATTAAGGCAGGAAAATGATTGTTGCTGTCTCTGGTGATAAATGTAATTATTTTTTATTTTGTGTTATATTTCCTGGATTAGAAGTGAAATATCACTTCATTCTCAATAAATAATTTTCCACCCTGTAAAACAGAACTTAGTGAGCTCTTCTCTTTTGAGCTCCTCCAAAATAAATATATTTATGACTATATGCAAATTCCCACCTTTAACACCCCAACTTGCAAGCTTGATTATTAGGCTTAACACTTCTGTCCAAATTATCAGTAGGGCAATGAAGGGCTAAAATTTCAAGACGAAGAAGACAGACAATGGAAAAAAAAAATCAAGATTTCTTTCCACTCACATACTTTTGTTAGGACCTCTGCTTTCAAAAGTACAGATCTCTGTGTTTTCTAACCATTAAAACTAAGGCCATCAACTTGACATCAGGATTACTTGGTGTATATTAATTTGCACTTAAATTCATATAATACCTTATAGAGTAGTTTTCTGAGCCATAGGGACAGCAGCCCTCACTCACAATGCTTGGTAGGATATGTCGTTACTGTCTCTGTCCTCATCAATATGCTTGTTGAGATAATAATCATTTGCTTAGTCTTTATACTTTTTCATTTTATCTGCATAACCACTCTATGAGGTAGGAATGTTAATTTCCAGTTTTATCAATGACAAAATGAAATATCAAACAGTTCAATTGATGAGAATGTTGGAATAGAGGTGGAATTAAAGCCCTGAGCTGCTGAGTCCTGAATACACATTCATTCTGTTCTTTGCATGATTTCCATTACCATAGCACAACTTGTCAAAAAAAAGTGTAAAACCGTCAGCTCTCCACAAGCCATTCTGGCTGTGTTAACTGTCAATATCATGTTAAAGGACCTACCAGGAAACTCCAAGTATGGCTTTGAGAACCTGGTTACCATCTGCCCATCGCATATCCATACAGAGGAGTTAGACTTGAGAAACATTACCTGATGAACCATCTCAGTCCTTTACATGTGAACAGATTATATCATAAAGTCTGAACACTTTAAGAACGTGGGAAGTATCTCTTGTTAAAGCTTCAAGTCTTTTTTAATAGATGTCCCATTTAGGGCCAAGCACTCCACAGTCTCTTATTCAATTTGCACATTGACCAGTTGTGGGTCTCTGAGTTAATCACCAGAAGCTTCTCTGATGAGGGTTGAGAGATGCACTAATCTATGGGTTTAATGGTAAGTCATTAAGAATCAGTTTAATACTAGGTGCATTTATCAGAATAATAGTAGTGAGTTTTTCCATAATGTCTATGACCTATCTATCCACGGGTTTTTGGCCCTAATAATGATGCCAGGTATGGGTGTCACCTTGTGGAGCAGGCCTTAAGTCCAATCAAACGTTACTCCCATAACATTTATGTCTCTATTGCACCAGTGGATGTATTTTGCCAAGTCAGTTGTTATTGTAGCTCACAGAATTTATAGTTGGGTAAGAATGGTGATCACTTTTCTCTTCTAGCAGTATGCTTAGTGCCTTTCAGTACTATGAAAGCTATCCAGGATGGATGAAACTTTGGGTGAGTTCTTTGAAGTGACTTGAGAATGTCAATGTATATTTCACAGCAATAAAGATCTTCACATCCACAAAGTAAGGAAGAAGTTTCATTCTTTTAAAAATTTTACTTTTGTTTGAACTACAGAACGTTTTGACATTTTTTGGTCAGTATTTCTAAATGTTACACTAAAATAAGGCACACAAGTATTGATTTGGAGAGTTAAATCATACTTGTAGTTTATGGCAAAATGGCAAATGTGGGAAAACTTGTTCTCCGTCCCATGATCATGTTAACCATATTATGATGATTCGGAAATTACTTTTACTTACTATTAATGTTGCCATCCACTGACTTGCAATCATTTTCATTCATTATATTAATCAGACCATGTTCACAGAAGACATTATCTTTTGCTTGCTAAAAGGGCTCTCTGATTCAATTTCAATCACCAGAGCAAGCCTAGTATAGCATCAGCAGAAGGCAGCGTCACCAATGTGTGCTCCATGGAGAGGCATTAGCGGACACAATAAGGGGAAAAGACTATAAAAATTAGGAAACTGGAGGACAGAATGACCCATACTTGAAAGATAATGACATCTCAAATGAGTGCTTTCCTCTGGCTGAATCAAATTTGCTGTGTTCATTAGAAGAGTTTTAGAGTGTAGTAGTGGGTTCTTACCTCATTAAATGCCGAGGCATCCATCTTACTCATCTCACCTACCAGCCAGTTCCAAACCCAAGTGGTCAGGTAACATCCTCTGATTCCAGGCTTCTGATATTGATAATTTAGATTTTTTTTTTTGGTCTTTTTGAGACAGGGTCTCCCTGTAGCCCCAGCTGATCTGGAACTCGCTATGTAGACCAGGCTGGCCTCAAACTCACAGAGATCTGCCTGCCTCTGCCTCCCAAGTGCTGGGATTAAAGGCATGCACCAGCCACCATGCCCAGCATGACAATTTAGATATTTTTAAATGTTTTCATTTATATTATATTTCATTTCACTTTTGAGACAGGATCACACTATGCAGCCCAGGCTGGCCTGGGATTTGTGATCCTAATCAGCCTCCCAAGTAAGATTACAGGGGTACTACGTCTTTCAGTCACACCCATTCTCCCTTCTGTTCCAGGATCAAGTGTTATAGACATGTACCCTTTGACTAGGATGGTACAAGACACAAAGCAGGTTCCTCATACTCATGAACGAGAAATCAATGTCATGCTTTACAACAAATATTTCCACCAAGTACTCACCATCTGCTCAGAATCCATAATTAAGGTGAGTTTCCTAATTTCCTTGGTCAGGAAAATGCTGAGAAAAATAGGATTTTTCTTTCCTTATAGGGAAAAAATTACATGATTAAGTGTATGTAGTAGTATGTGTAGTGGAATTGTACATTGAAGCCCTCTTTATGCTTTGGTAAATACATGGCAAGAAGCAGTTTAGTCAATCTCAAGGCACATGCTTAACTGAATAAAACCATATTTTATTAGCTAAATAGAATTTTAAAATTTTGTTTAATTATTTATTTATTTATTTATTTATTTATTATTTTACATGGGAGAGGAACACATGTGGAGGTCAGAGGACACCTTTCGGGAGTCAGTTCTCTCCTTCCACCACGCAGGTTCCATGTATCAAACTAAGGTCATCAGGCTTGGCAGCAAGTACATTTACCTGCTGAGCCAAGTAGGAATGTTAAAGGAAGTATATTAAAGCAAAAAAACTAGCTTGTGTTTTTAATTTCATTAGCAGGTCTATGCTATGAAGGAAAGGAAAGACATTGACAGGCTGTGCACCGTAACTCCTGCAGGTGCAGAATGTGTGCTAAGGCCATTAAGTTTGTAATCTGTTTAATTCTTATGAAAGGTCTGTGGACAGAGAAAGTCTTCCATTCTAAAGATGAAGAAGCCAGGACTCAAAGATAAGCAACCTGTCTTAGCTCCTGTGCTTAATAAGCACGAGGCTGGAATGGGAGCCTGGGATCATCTGCTGTGAACACCCATGGCCCTGCGCTCTGTCTCTCTAGCCTCGCCGCTGTTGTGTTCAGAGGAACAGTCTATGGCCATGCTAACTGTGTCTGTCACTGAAACCACTGAAACCACCCAGCAGAGATAGCTGGGGGTGTTTGCATCAATGTCCATCCTGTTATTTCATGAAGGCTTACTAAGAGGTGGCTGATGGGCCCGTACAGAGCATTTTCCAGGAACCTTAAAATTCCTTTTGTATTTTGACCTTCTGTGGTCATCTGCTGCAGATTTTCTCAAGACCTAACCCCCTGAGTTCATTTAATTATCACTTTTTCTTTTTGCTACTACCTACAGATGAAATAAGTAGTTCAAAACTAAAATAAAACCTGGCCCGCTTTCCTGTAATAATGATCTCTTAAGTGTGATCTATCTCCTCCTTGTGAACAGAAGATGCACAGGAGCTTCTAAAGAGTGTTTACCCCTATTGCACAGGGAAGGACTGTGACTGAAGCTTGGAAATGGGTGACCCCATACCCCTCCATGCAGCGGCCCACATTCCTTACATCCCTCAAGGACCTAATCTCTACCTGGAGATACACAGAGATTAAGAACATGGTCTCTGAACCAGGCTAATGTCACCTGAATCCTGACTCTGTTACTTCCCAAACAGTGGCCCTCATCTCATCATCTGGCCCCAGATCATTTCATCAGCCCCTCTCCTGCAAGGTCCATCTTTCATCTGACTTCGACAGGGACCCTTCTGTTCACTGCAAGAAGAGCACACGTGTTTCTGGCCCTCTGTACACTCTACCGCAACCCCACTAGCTCAACTAATACTGCCAACTGGCTTTACTTCTCACTTGCTGGCTGATTTACCTGAGCATATCCACCAAGTGGGAGACATGCAGATTGCACATAACTATGAACTCTGCCGTGTTTCCACAAAGAAGGAATGAGGGATCATGACATTTCTGGATCTGTTTTCTGTTATGCCCAGCCTGTTTCACAGATGGCTTTTGACTCTTACCCCAGGGCCTTTATCTCTCTTGGTCTGTCATGTCAGGGAACTATCTAGAATAATCAGTGAGCTCTTTCCTTAGGCTTTCTCACACAGCATACCATTCACCACACCTGGCTAATTTGGATGAGTGTCCCTGAGGACTGAATCTACTTTGATTTTTTTTTTTTTGTCTGCTGCACTTTTACTTATTGTATTTCTATCTTGCAGCTACTTTGTTTTCACTTCTATTGCTGTGACAAAATGCCTAAGATAATCAACTTAAAAAAGAGGAAAGGTTTCTTTTGGCTCACAGTTTTGATGATTTCAGTTCCTGTTTGGTTGGCTGAGTTGCTTTTAGACATTTGCTGAAGCAGCACATTGTGGAGATGATGTGAGGTAGCACAAGCTCCCCACCTCATGGTAGTCAGGAACTGAGAGAGGAAGGAGAGGGCCTGAGATCCCAATATCCCTTCAAGGTCATTCCCTAAGTTATCCAAAACCTCCCACTAGGCCCCCCTATTAAAGATTCTACCACCTCTCTGCAGTCCTGGCTGAGGACCAAGCCTTTAACACAGGAATCTTTGAGGGACATTACAAATATAAACTACCAGAAGTCACACCTGACTGCTCTCCACTGCAAGGGACTGCCTGGAAAAGAATGATTTGCAGCAGACACACTTCAGGATAGCACAGTGACAGTTACACAGAAGGCAACTTTTACCTTTGATCCAACCAACATGCTCAGGGCAGGATGGAAAAAGTAGTAAGTGTACAGAGTATTAATTTGGAAATTTTTAAACAGTAAAATTTTGTTCAGAAATGAAGGGCATATCTCAGTGGAACACATGATCATGTTGTTGTTTCTCTCTTTGACAGGTATGGGAACTTGAGAGTGGCCTCCAAATATACCAGATTCTAGACCCTCACGGATTCAATATTGAACTGACTTGCGCAGCTATTGACGAAACTGGATTTCTTTTTACCACGGGAGCATATAATGGTCAGACTAATGGTCAGAATATGGCACCTCTGCTTCAGTGTCCTGAGAGTTTGTGTGTAGAGTTTGGGGGACTGAAGAGAAAGTATGACTCATGCTGACATGTAAACAATTTAGAGAGATGGTTGTGTCTGGGCTGATGGTGATAGTCTCTTACTTAGTGGCCCCAAGTGTCTGGATATGGATGTGAAAAACATCAGTAACTTACATTCCATTCAGACAGTCGCTGTAACTTTGCACAAAGGCCTTTCAAATAATGACACTTAGGTATGACAATGCCATAATAAAACTTGCTATTTTGTATGCTAACCTATAAATGAATTCCCAAAACCCACCTTAACCATTAAGCATTTGTACATTTGTACCTAGAGTATAATCTACATTTTTAGTTTTAATTGCATAACTAAGTATAATAAATTAGTTCATTATGGAAATATACATCATATTATAGTTAGGAATAGAATATGAAAGGGATAGAAAGTCTTTTACATGTACCATATCATTTAAACCTGGCAGGGAATAGCTGTTAAGACTGACTTACTCTATTCTGATGCCTTTGGGTGCTTAGCTAAGGGTAGGCATTAGACTTGGAATTCCCTGCTGCTACTCCTGCTGGTGTGGTATGGTGTGGTGTGGTGTGTGTGTGTGTGTGTCTGTGTCTGTGTGTCTGTGTGTCTTTGTGTCTGTGTGTGTATATACATATTCATGCATGCTGAGAATTGAACCTAATGCCTTGTGTATGCTAACATGCACTCTACCACTGAGCTGCACTCCCAATTCATGCAATATTGTTACTCATAGTATCTTTAGGGACCAAAAAAAATATCCAGCCAATTTAGCATGGAATGCCCAGAGTTCTATACTGGGTGTAGGCTTGAAGGGACGTTAAACTTGGGAGAATTCTGAGCTCAAGTGTGACTCTGCTTCATAATATACCACAGAGCACTTGCAGGAGCTAGAGAACTGTAGGCTGACCCACCTTTTCACCTCATCTTGCTCTGATCTTCCACTAAAGAGCTGCTTTGTCCAGAGTAGACAATATGATCAGCTGTATACACTACTCAGAATATATTTATCCTAGGATATATCTGCTAAATAAATGCTTCCTCCTGAGCCAGTTGATGGAATGAGTGGGCATCCTGATGTGAACATCTGTATTTTGAAAATGTGAACAGAAGATAACACAGCAGGAATAATCAGGAATGCTGAATGGAGCTGTAGGAATACCTTGGAGTGCAATTGTTCCTCCCTAAAAACAGTGCTTAGTAAAGCATCCTTACTGTGCCATAGGCGCTCACTGTATCCATATAAAAACGACTAGAAATAGAGATGCCAAGAAATGTCCACAATCACTGTCAGGCATAAGGATTAACGAATTCCATATATAACTGGCAATAAAATTTGCAGGCAAACAAACCGTGTTTTACTTAGTTGGTCCTGCAGTCTGCGTTTCTTTTACATCTTTTCAGCTGGACCTTTTATGTAGGACAGAAGTTAAACCAACAGAGTTCTTGGGTCTAAAATACCCTGAATAGTAGGATTCTCTGACTTTCAGGGCAGGTCGGTCCACAACCATCAGTCTCTTCTCATCACCCCTCATCTTTACTCAGAGGAACTAAGTAGTATTCCTCCCTCCTCTCTGCCTCGTTTGGATGGTCAAAGTTCAGGATAGGAGGAAGTCTGGGCTGTGGGACTATATGTACCTGACTCAGGAATGAGTGAGGGTAATAACTTCTTTCAATTATTGTATGACTTATTTTCCCCATAAACCATAGAGTGTTTGAGCACAGAAACTGTGATTTTTCACTTTATAATCAGAATTCTTGCAGCTGTAAAGGGGACATTGGGAGTATTTAACATGGGATGCTAGTAATGAACAAACAAATGATGGGTTATGAGCATTGCCAACAGGAAAAGCCTGGCCCAGGGGAAGGAAAACAACACAGTAAAAATATTGCATGCCAGCAGGATTAGATCCGAGAGCTGAGAAGGGGGTTGGGATGTTAGGGTTAGAGGGAAAGCAGGGACAGAGGGTCCACTGACTCTAAACCTGCAGTGACCATTATAAAAACCCATTTGAGAAGATCCTTTTCTCCATAGGAATGAGCTGGAGACAGGCACACAGCAACTACTCCACTTGCTATTCCCTATGGAATTAATGATACAGAAACTGCCTGCATCTGTTAAGATCATTTTAACACAAGCTGGCTTGCAAATATAAGAAGGTTTTTTTCCCCCCTTACATTTCTAGAGACTGGGAAGTCCAATGTCATGGCTCTGAAAGATTTAGTGTCTAGTAAAGATCTACTTCCTGGTTCACAGTGCCTTCTTGCTTGTCCTTATATGGTAGAAAGGGTGAAGGGTACACTCTTGCTAAGACATTTTCTATAATGGCACTAATCCCATTCTCCAGGGACCCATCCTTGTGATCTAATCCATTGCCACCAACTTTATTTACACTGGGAATTAGGTTTTAATACTATGTATTTCAAATGTAAGAAAATATTCAGCACTCCCTTTTCCCCCATGTAACCAACAAAACAACTCCAACCTTGTTTTTTTACCTGCTAGAATTCTTTAAAGCGTATATAATTATCCAATAAGAGCCAAATTCCTAAATATTTCAGCACCTTTAAAATGTGCAAATCACTGGAATTGTCATTAACTATTAGTAATAATTATGGTATGAAAGAACAATTTTGTTTGGCAGAGAGATGAAAAGCACTAGAAAAATGGGCCAGAAAGATTGGCATGAGAAAAAAAGCTCATTGGGCTGATGAGATGGCTCAGCTAGTAAAGGTGCTTGCTACCAAGCCTAATGACCTGAGTTCAGTTCCCAAGACCCCATATGGTAGAAGGAAAGAACTGATTCCTTCAAATTGTCCTCTGACCTCCACACATGTGGCATGGAACATGTACAAAAAAAGCAAAGAAAAAAAGGAAGGAAGGAAAAAAGAAAGGAAGAAGGAAAAAAAGTTAAAAAAGAAAGAAAACTCAGAGAAAGTCTGAGGGTTTCCAGAAAACGGTTTCAGTCAGCTTTGTGTTACTATAAAAACACCCAAGAGAATCAAATTATAAGGAGGTTTCGGCACATAATAACTTATGGTGAGGCAGGGTATATGGTGGAGACTGCATTATCAGGGAGCAAAGCTTCTCAGCTCCATGGCAGCCCAAAAGTGAAAAGGAAAGAAGGGTCTAGAGTCTCACACTCAAAGTCTCCCCTCAAAGACGTGCCCTAAATGACATCAAGGCCCCTAGCCGCACCTCCTAAATGTCCTATTACCCCACAATGGCACCCAGCTGGAGACCAAACTAAAGCAAACACTCACTGCAGTACTGTTTTCTTTCTTATGAGTCTGCGACAAATCGACAAATCGAGCCACACAAACACACCTCATACACATGGCCTGGGAGACTCATCTGCCAGTCTTAGTGAAAATAATCACTATACGCCTGAGCTGCATATGGAGAGCTTTCATAAGATCAGTGTTCCTGAGCCAAGAATCAGGCTAATCTGCACACCATCTTACTCACAGGACCTTTTCTCCACACCTTTAGGGACAGTTAAGATCTGGGACTTTGGCAGTGGGCAGGAGATGAAGGTGTTGCCAGAAGAGAAGGGCTGGAAGGAGGAGGAGCACGCATTGCTGCGCCTGTTTTTCCTCAAAGCCCAGGTCAAGCAGCAGTACCTGATCCTTGCCTTGGAGCGCAACGGGACTATCAAAATGCTACAGGTTTGAGTCCTGTTTACATATTTGTACTGTAGGTGATCTTTTGGGTTTGGTGATCCCCATTCAATCTCTCTCTCTCTCTCTCTCTCTCTCTCTCTCTCTCTCTCTCTCGACAGTCTCATGTAGTTCAAGTTGGTTTTGAACTCAGTATGTACCCAAGATGACCTTGAATTCCTTATCCTTCTGCTTCTACCTCCTGAGTGCTAGGATTGCAGGCCTGCACCACCTTATTCAGTTGCATGATTTATGTGGTGATGGGGACCAAACTTAGGGCATCATGCATACTAGACAAGCACTTTACCAACTGAGCTACATCCCCAGCCTCATTCAGTTCCTCTTGCCAGCCACCTGAACATAGTGCTTATTCATCAACTGCCCTGTGATGCTTCTAACTAACTTTGCTCAGGTTCAAGCAAACACACACACACATACACACACACACACACACACACACACACACACACACACACACACACCTGCCTAAGCCCTGCCCATCACACTCTTGCTTTGCATCATTGGGGATCCCCTAAAGTGAGTATCCGAAAGGTTGAATTGACATGCTCCTGCCACTGTTTACATTGCTCTCACCGTCATTGGAATATAGTTCACTGTCCCCTCAGGATAACTTCCCAGGGTATTTTGTCCCTCATAACCCATTAAGCATTCAGAGATGCCCAAGTCACTTTTTCCATTTCTCACCAAAATTGCTTTGTTTATTTTAAGGTTAATGATGCAATCTGCTCAGGGTTGTTTGGGGAGGATTGAAATAGGCTAATTCATTTTTCCTGCAAATCTATTACCACCTAGGAATACTAATGCCTTCTTCAAATTTAAAATGAAGTCAACATCATTTATCCTGGCTGAGTGGATCTTACCCGGTCAGCCAGACCTCAAGGACTAACATTACCTTCGTTATTCTCCTCTGGAAGCTAAGATCAGAAAATAAGTCTTGCATAGGATCTAAGTCACGAAGTACCAACATTGATTTGGATGACTAATAACTCTACAGCTGGGAGAAATGAATGAAAAACTTCCAACTTGATATACTCTTCCCTTTTGCACAATCCAAAATGGCACTGTAGAAAGGAATGTCTTGACAGCCGACATAAAGCAGCATGTCAATGCCTTCTGGGGACTGGTGCAATTGATCACCATGCCCTTCCTAGCAGACAGTTGTCACAAGCACTGTACTTTTAACAGCTGCAGAAAGAGCCATGGTTCTGAACTGGGGATGTATAGATTTTTCCAGCCATGCATAAAGCCCTAGGTCCTATCTGTAGTACCCCATAAGCTGCATGTGATGGCACATGACTGTAATACCAGCACTGGGGAGGTAGAGGCAGGAGCCTCAGAAGTTCAGGATCATCTTTGGCCACATAGTGAGTCCAAGGCCAGCCTAGAACACAGAAGACCACCATGCATCAAAATTGTTTTAAGTTCTTCTCCAGCCATTTCCACTTGGACTACTCTGGTTCTCCATTCAGGACCTGTAGACTGAGCTTGGTGAGGACTGAGCACCTCACTTTTATATTTGTGTTCTTTTCCTACCCATAGTAGATGCTTGTTAAGGGTAGAAACAATAAAATATAAAGAGACCACTTGTAAGACAGACAATAATAAACATATGAGGGGCTTGGGGGCAAATTTTAAACCTAGTTGGCCTTGCAGAGCTGATCATATAGCATGTAAAGCAGACCAAAATTTCCACGAGAAGGCAGCCAGGGTTCACTGACACTATTGCTATTTTTGCTCTCAACGTTTTCCACAGCAAACTAGGGTTTTATTTTGGGGACTTACATCAAGAGAGGCCAAAGAATCCAGGCCTAGGCCCTGCCTGAGAAAAGGATCTAATGCCTTTCTCTGCTGGAACCCCAAAGCTCACTGTTTGGTCATTGTTGAGAGTCGTCATACCCAGACGCTGGTGCAGATCAAAGAATTCCCTCCACCATCCCCCACAAACAAAACTGCAGCTATATTTTAAAATTAATATAGATATAAGAAAAATAGAGGCTCCGGAACCACACCTAGAATCCTAAAGCTTTAAATAATTAAGGGCTTTTATCCATTCACAAGTTGAAGTTCTTATTTTACAAAGAAGGAAAATAAAACCAGATGTGGTGGCACACCCAGTGCTTAGGAGGCAGAGGCAGGCGGGAGTTCGAGGCGCTTGGGAGTTCGAGGCCAGCCTGGTCTACATAGCGAGTTCCATATTCCATAGCGAGGCCAGCTGGGGCTACAGGGAGACCCTGTCTCAAAAAGACCAAAAAAAAAAAAAAAGGCCAAGAAAATATGTGCTTTCTCCCCCTAGATTTAGATCATATCAGAACTAAGAGGAACCTGCAGCTTTCACTCTTACACCAGTAATCTCACTGCTCTAGGCTAGCTGCTTTTCATCTTGGAAAGGTTCCTGTTCTACTAGCAAAATGACGAGCCTTAAGATTTGGGGGCTTTTATTTCTATAAAAAATATTTTAAAACCCTGAGACCGATAGGGTAGAAGGAAAGAACTGGCTCCCACAAGTTGTCCTCTGACCTCCACACATATGCCATGTGTGAGCACATAAACACATATACACACAATGTAATGTTTTAATTAAAAATGAATACACTCTTACCAGCAACAACCAGTCAGAAAACATAAATATAATACAGTGAATGATCACAGTATAACAGGAAATAAAAATGCAAGGTACCTAACCCATCGTACACATGCACACATGAGCAACCTTGATTAAACTTAGTGAGCTTTGATTAAGGATGTGAAAGTGAGAGGGGAAGTATTGGGAAGAAATGTTCCAGAGTGAGGGAGATAAGAAGGAAAATGGGGGCAAAAATGGTCAAAACACATATACATGTATGACCTTATCATAAAGTAAATAAAATTGTTTTAAAAAATAAGGCACTTAAAATGAATTTAATAAAACTATGCAAGAGCTTTGTAGAAAAATTTAACATAGGACATTTAAAAGGCCCAATCCAAATAAATGGCAAGATATACCATGTTCACAGATGGGCTGCCACAAAGACATTTCTGTTACAGTGCAATGAAAAATGGGAAGTGCAAGGATAAGCTCTGGATTGTGAGGCCATTGCACCTGCGAGGCCAGGTACCTGGGGGAAGGGTGGAGAACCAATTGTGTATAGAAATCTCAATAAACCAGAAGAAAAGCAAAGGTCCCAATAGAAAGATGGACAAGGGACAACTATAGAGATACGGGTGACTGTGCCTCTGTTTTATAAACACGTGAGAAATGTCCTACTCACCACCAACAGGGAAATGTGATCCCTGTTGTATACATGTGGGTGCATATAGGTCTAATTTGTTTCTTGCTTTCAAGCAGGGTCTTGCTATGTAGCCTGGGCTAACCTGGAACTCTTTGTCTTCCTGCCACAGCTTCCCAAGTGCTGGAATTTTAGACCGGTGCTACCACGTCCAATGTGCACCACCATGTCCAGCTAATAGACTTTTTAGTGTATAGTGCTGGGCATTGAACCTAGCCTCTTGCCTGCTAGGCAGTGCTCCACTACTGAACTAGATCCCCAGCTACTTTGTTTTTTAGTTATTTTTAAAATGCTGCATTTCAAACCCATTAGATAAGCAAAAACATTATTAACTATTTCTATGTATTAAACAAGAATGTAAAGAAAGGTGAGAGTGAATGTGAAAAATTTTAGTGCGATTTCACAGTATCTAGTGTAGTTTATCATATCCATATTTTGTAATTCAATAATTCTACTCTACTCAGATACTATCAGAAGCATGGTACCTGCCCATCAAAACAAGCCATGAAAAACTGGCAACAACCTGAGCATCCCCCAGTAAGAGAATAGATAACACACAGAAGAAGACTCAGTCAAAAAGAAAAGAACTGGAGTTCCACACAATAACTTGTTTCAAACTCTGAAATAATATTGAGGGAAATAAACAAGATGAAGAATTCATGTCGTTGAATGACTGTCATAAATGGCTAAAAGTACTGGGAAGACTGTTCAGTGGTTAAAGTGCTTGCTACAAGGATAAGAGCCAGAGTTCAAAGCCCCAGAACCATATAGCATGCTGGGTGTGCATGGTTGGGAAGTGGGGATTCTGAGTTGGATTGAGAGATGCTGCCTTAATGCATAAGGTGGAAGGGGGGGTTGAAGATGCTTCCCAACATCAACCTGGGGTCTTATGTTTGTACACACACAAGCACAAATACAAACATGTACACATCTCACACATACTCATGCACACATGCACACACACATAAGCACACCACACATACATGAAAATGGGAAAAAATAAAATGACTAAAAACCTAAAAGTAATATCGTATATAGAAAGAACATAATGCATGTACATACAGAAATAGTAAAGCTTTCATACATATATAGAATGATATGTTCGGGTTTCTGGTTACTATGAAGAGTGAGAAGAAAAGAGAATTACATTTTTCAAAGGATAGACAAAGCTTGAGGTTTGATAGAGCTGGATGATTGATGTATTAGTTTGTTTTATTTTTTCTCTATTTAAAAACATCTCAAAGAAGGATAATTGATTGACTTTTCATGCACTCACCGAATTTCTACTCAAGGGTAAGGAGGATGATGCACTCCTTGTGGCAGTGTGGGAGCTACCTGATGTCATGCCTTACCTGAAATGTGGGAGTCACATTGTGCATCTGAGGATGGCAACTGAAGAGAGGGCTGTGCCTATTCCTTTCCCGGATGTCGAGCTAGTCATTCAGAAAAGCTCTACTCAACATGCTAATGTAAGTTTCAATTCTTGTTTTTTCCTTTTTTGTGGAGAATTTAGAACATATACAAAGCTATAGAGACTAATAGAGTAAAGTTGAATGCACTGTTACTCAGTATTAATTTGTTTTGTGTATGGCTACACTTCTTATACTTAGCACTCCCTGACAATCACCATCTGTGGATTTTTAAGTGACTCTTCAACATTGTGTCATTCCATCCTTAAATAATTCAAGGTACTTCTATAAACAATAATGATTCTTTCAAAACCAGCAATATTGTTTTCTAAAACATCTTTAATATAACTTATAAGAATTTTTGGTGGGGTGGAGAATTTGAGACAGGGTCTCCCTATAGCCCCCACCCCAAATCACTGGGTAGACCAGGCTGGCCACAGTCTCAGAAATCCAACTGCTTCTGCCTCCTGAGTTCTGGGATTAAAGGCATTAAAGGCATATGCCACCATGCCTAGCATAACGTACAAGAAATTTTTCTCTCAGAATATGTATTTAGTCCTCAATTTGAAGTCCCAGATTTCTTCATAACTGATTTGTTTTTAGTGAGATTTATAAGCAAAATGTAGGTTTACTACTCAGTTCATTTGAAGAGAATCATGTTCAACCAACATGGAAACTCTTTCTATAAAAGTCTTACTTATGAAGCACTTTTTACTGAATACCTACTGTATAGCATGTGCTGATCTCAGCACTGGGTACACCGAGATTAATGAGGTATGGTGTCTAAACCATAGGAACACAGCTGGCATCTTGGAGGACTGGGGGCAGCGAGAAGGTCCTGAAGAGCATAACTGAATTAGACATAAAAAACCTTCAGGGGCCAGGAATGATGGCACATGCCTTTAGTCCCAGCACTCAGGCGGCAGTGAGTTTGAGGCCAGCCTGGTCTCAGATCAGCCAGGGCTACATAGTGAGACCCTGTTTAAGAACAAACAAAACAAAGAACCAACAGATATCAACTTGGCCCAGATGGGAATTTCTAAAGGGAGGTGAAAAGACAAAGTGAATCCTTAATGGAGGAAATCACATGGTCTAAGTCATGGAGGTAAGATACTGTATGATCTACGAAGGACTGGAATGGTGGGAGATCAAGATGGAAAGACAGGACTCATGCAGTCAAGACTCATGCTTGTAAGGAGCTCGAGGAGCCTATGAAAAATGGGAAGTCATGGAGGGGCTTTGATGAGAAATGAACTGATTAGATGTGTGTTATTTGCCCCAATGCTGCTTAAGTGAAAACTTTAAATAGGATAAGACTGAAGTCTAAAGGTTCAGGCAGCAGGCTGTTGTTCAACTTGATAGTCACGATAATGGAGCTGGTGAGGAAGAGAAGGCTTAAAATATTTAAGGAGTAAAAGTAGTAGAATTAAGATTTATTCATCAGTGAAGGAGGCCAAGTAGTTGGCAGAGGAATGAAGGACAGCACCATCCAGGAACATGTTTAAAGGAGGCGATGACTTAGACATATTAACTAAATAGTAAATATTCAAGCCTGTAGCTTCTGGGAGGGGACTAGACTATTTTATCCTTAACAGTAAGGTAATTATTAAAAAACGAAAAGAACTGAGATTGCCCAGAACCAGTTAGAAAAAAAGAAAAAAGCAAGGTACAAGAGGCAAGCCCTAAGAGCGTTAGTATTCAAAGGCTGACAGAGCAAGAGAGCACCAAGTAGGAAACAGAAAAAGAAGGGTCGTAGAGATGCAAGCTGTGCTGTCCATTTTCCATCACTCTGATGAAGTGCTTGGGATAAACAGCACAAAAGGATGACTCATTAGCACACCTTTCAGTCCATAGTCTTTGACCCTGTTGCCTTTGGGTCAGTAGTGATGTAGGACATCATGTGGAAACATTTGACAGAGGAATCTACTCCTTATGGTGGTCAGGAGGTAAGAAAGAAAGAGGAAGGGAAAAAAGAGAATGGATAGGGACCCAGTATGAATAAGTAGAAAAGGCCTCCACAGGGTGGGATGGAGCATACGCTGGGGAGACAGACTTGCCAAGTGAAAGAATGGAAACAGCTAATGTGCCCCCTTTTCAAGAAGTTTGAAGGGAAGAGAAAAACAGATAATCCAATGGTAAGGAAGAGTAAATCAAAATTGAGTTGAAAGGGGACAGAAGAGGAAAGAATGTTTTTGTTGTTTTAATGAATTATTCAAACTAAACTTTTTACTGCTAAAAGAAAACGTTTTAGTACATTTCATGCTTTATTATTTTAAAAAATGATGACACGTTGTTTTAGGTTGATCACAATTACAGTGTGCATATCTGACACTAAACACTAAGCTGAGATTGCATTCCCTCCAGTTAGTGAGTTTGTGCCCTTATTTCTTTAGAGTCCTAGCATCAATGCTGAGATAAACTGCCTTGATATATTTCAGTTAGAGGGATATAATTTGATGGTTGCTGGAACCTTAAATGGAATGATCATCCTATGGAATTTTATAACAGCTACTGTTAAAGAAATGTAAGTATGTCTTTGCCCTAAATAATAAGAGTTTTACTCTAGAAGAGTCAAAATAGCAAGCAATACTCAATAAAGAAGTGTTCAGTAATGGTGACATGGTGGTGATAACCTTCAAGAGAGGCTTTCCTGGAGGCAATATTTATGAACAAACTATGTTTTTCCATTATATGTACATATATGCATATATATAACTGCAAATATACACAATTAAATATTTGCAGCTCCAAGAATGTTCACCTTTATATGAGCATGTGTTCTCTCCATTGTGATATTGTCTAATTTTTGGCCTCAACAAATGATTTAAAAGCATGATAATTTCATCCACTATCCAGTCATTTACCTGTAATCCCATTTGATTGCTGCCCAGTCTCTTCAAGCAACACAGTGCTTAATACTCCTTCCCAAACTACTCCTCCCCCAAGCTTCTTCTCACTTTGTATTTCTAGTGCCACCAATGTCTACTCAGTCACCAAAGTCAAATGGTGAGAGGCATCCCAGAAGACTTTCCTTCCCGTTCACATCAACACATCCACTTTATTGCATGGTGGTACTATCAAGGTCCAAGGTGCAATTTTTCATCTTCTGTTGAGATGCTCTGGATCACACTTTGAGTCTTTACCACCTCCCTGCAACTTTTCATCTCTAGAAGTTCTTACCATTGGTTTACAGGAACTAACTTGGTATCGTATTGGGTGTATGGATGAATTATAATAATAAGATGTCTCTACTTGTATACTTGAGGTGTATACAAGGCTTTGTATGAACAGCATATATCTAGGGGGCTTGTAAAATTACTTACAAATACAAAGTGGCCAAGAGTCTTGATAAACCAAAATAAAATCAAGTTTAGCTAAGCTTTCAGGGGAGGGAAAGAGAAAGGAGAGGAAAGGGAAACATGGGAAAGGATGAGGGAAAAGAGGAAAGTGCAAAAGCAATCTCTGCTGCTAGTTACAGGACACTGCCTGCCACTACACTAGCTGAACTCCATGTCCATTTTCCATCAAGTGTTGGGGATTACTTTTATCCATGATTTTATAGGAAATAGCCTTTTCCTATTTGAGACCTGGATCTAGTCTCTTAAAGCTGTAGTTGAAATAGCAGTTTCTTCAAACCCCTTGCTCTGCCTCCCAACTCTTTGGAGAATTCCTGGACCCTGACCCAACAACACTTGTCATTTTTTTATCCCTAATATTTAATGTCTGCCCTTGGACTTCTCTTTTTTTAAAATAAATAATTTACTGAGAATTTCATATATGCATATAAGGTGTTTTGATCAAATCCATGCCCACTCCCTCCCCTCCAACTCCTCCCATATCTCCCCATCACTTTTTTTCTGATAACTTCATGTACTCTTTCTTCTTCTTTGATTGATTGATTGATTTTTATGGGGCTTTTGGCTACTGTAACATCCCCGCCCCCAAAGAGGTAACCCTGAACTCTTTTAAGGATTAGATACAGGCTCCCAAATACTTTCAACATTTTTGGCTTTTGAAACAGAGTATGTTTCTAAGAGGCCCAAGGACATTTGGATTTTTAGCCAAGAAACTGGCTGCTTTTCTTTGAGGTCTTTTTACCCTAACTGCCTAGCCAATCCCTACCTCCTATTCTTATCACACCATCCTCTGAAGAGGTTACCCAAATTGCCAATAGGGAATAGGGACGCAGGCACTCTGGCTTCTTCCATGCTGAACAGGGACACAGGGTGAGGCAATTGGAGTACCCCTTCAGTGGGTCTATCTAAAAGACCCCCAAATTGCATAACTCTTATCTCTAAGGGGAAAAGAAAGTCCTTGAATCATGAATAGGAGATGTGAAGGAGAAGTAAAGGCAAGAGTAATTAGCATTACAAGTTCTAGACAGGGAACTAGAAAATGGACTTTTCTTGAATGCTGTATACTTTTCATTTAATACCTGTGTCCTCACATACTGCACAGTTCCTCACCTTCTTATTAACAGTTATCATACTCAAGGTGTCAGTTTGTCTGACTCACTACTAAGAAAGGCGTGTACACTGAAAAGTCCGGTATTGATGTCACATTGAAAAGAGGAGGCAGCTCTCCTGAGACTTCCCAGTTTCAAAGAAGACATCCTTCTTGCTTAAGCGCCAGGCATTTTGCCAAGGGATGCATGCAAAGCCAGCACTCAGTAAGAGAAAAGCAACTAACTATGGTAGGTTATATGCTGCTCCCCTTTCCTATGGGCAGATGAGTATATAAAAACAATTGGAGGCAGGTGAGATGGCTCAGTGGACAAAGGCACCTGATGTCAAGCCCAAGGACTTGAGTAGAAGGAGAGAACTGACTCCCTCTAGTTGTCCTCTGACCTCTAGACAAGCACCATGACAAGGGCACCCTCCCCACGCACACATGAACATTCACACAAAATAAATAAAACAAAATTTAAAAATGTAAAACATTTCGGTCCTAGGGAGATAGCACATATAGTAAAGTGATTGCCTTCCAAGCACAAGACCTCAAGTTGATCCCCAGAACCTATACTTTAAAAAGCCAGGTGTGGTAGTATGTACTTGTAATCACTGTAAAAGTAGAGACAGGTAGATCCCTGGGGCTTGCTGGTTACCAGCCAGCCTGGCCTACTTTGCAAGGTCCAGTGATGAACCTTGTCTCAAAAGAGAGACAGAGAAAGAGAGAGAGAGAGAGAGAAAGAGAGAGAGAGAGAGAGAGAGAGAGAGGGGATCTAGAGAGATGGCTCAGTGGTTAAGAGCACTGGCTACTCTTGCAGAGGACCTGGGTTTCATTCCTAGCACTCACATGGTAGCTAGCAACCATCTGTAACTCCAATTCCAGAGGATCCAACACCCTCTTCTGACTCCATGAGCACTGCATGACATGGGTACACTTAAACACATGCAGGCAATATACTCAAACACGTAAAATAAAAATAATAAAATATTTTTTAAAAAGAGGTGAACAGTGCCACAAAGTTGTCCTCTGGCCTACACACACATGCACATGGGGAATGAGCACTTGAACACACACATGCTAAAATTTTGGTTTTGAATCACTAGAGTCTTTTGGAAAACACACAATTTAGTTCAGAACTGTGCATTGGATTCAATGGTTCTAAAATTGAACATAATTTCCATAGTTAAGACGGAGGTCATTCCTTCATTCATCTCCAGCTTTGCCTGACTCCTTAACCAGCCAGGGAGGAACTGCCCTTCTCTCTCTGCTCAGAACCTCATGCTTTGCAGGTTTGAACTTGATACTTTTCTTGTTAATTGATAACCTGCTTTATGATTTATTGAAGAACAGAAATATCTAGAAACTTTGAGCTCAACATGTCATTGAGACCACAGGCTTCTCTTGATCTTGGTGAGACTCCTACACCACTCTGTTCGTCTACTTTTTGTTGCTGTAACAGTGACCTAAGACAATAAACTTTATAAGAAAGGTCTGTTTTGGTTCATGGTTTCAGAGGTTCAGGGGATCCATTGACCCCGCTGTTTTGGGCCAGCAGCTCACAATAGGAATGAATGATGGAATACTTCATGGTGGGGAAGCGAAAAAGGAAGAGAGGAAGAGGGGCCCACAGACCTTTCAAGCATAAATCCCTCAATGAGTGAAAAACTTCCCACTAGGCCCCACCTCTTAAAGGTGCCACTACCGCCCTGAGGGTACCAAGCTAGGGAGCAAGCATTTAACATATGGGTCTTTGGGTGGGGGGAATATTCCAGATCCAAATTTTAGCATTCACTCATCAGCTCAAATTAGCAGAAGTAATTTTCCTCAAAGGAAAGGGATTTTGCTAGAAGATCAGTTTTCTCTAAGGAAGGCAAGGTAAGCTTGTAGAGATCAGGCATGAAGTACTAGGGCAGGTGCTTATGGACTATTATTCTATTCCCAAGACTCCACCTAGAAAGTTCTGTGGGATCTGGGTCCATGGAAGACTGGAGCAGCAAAAGCAATAGCATCACTGTTACCTCTTCTCCCCTCAGTTATAAATTCCTTGAGATTAGGAATCACTTTTCATTCAAATTGTCAATCCATGTATTCAGAAAATTCTGTTGTTTCAAGTATATGAAACTTCCCTGTGCTTCCTCCACAGGATTATATAAAACAGACTCTTTGACCCGTAGGCAGGAAATGTGTGTAGTTAACTGGGTTAAAAGATGTCTAGATTAGCTGGGTGTGGTGGCACATGCCTGTAGTCCCAGCACTTGGGAGGGAGAGGCAGGTGGATCTCTGTGAGTTCAAGGTCAGCCTGGTCTACATAGTGAGTTCCAGGACAGCTGGGGCTACAGGGAGACCCTGCTTCAAAAAGACCAAAAAAAAGACGTCTAGATAGCCAGTGATGGTGTGATTATATAAACCCTATTCAAGAAGGCATGTTTAGATTCTGCCCCTCTAGGTGTTTGTGTGCAATGCTGACATTTTAGGAGTCAGTTAGGTCTGCATGGGATTTACAGTGTAAGTAATGCATGTTTATTAACTTGGCAGTTTATCAGATAAATGCATGCTTGTTTTCAGATACCGACCTGAAGACTGCTTCACCGTGGATCCTGATTTGGACCCCAAACGCTTTCGGATTAATGACATAATGTTCCTCTTCCGTCCTCCTGACTGTGTAAGGTAAGTCAGAATTTTGTGATTGAGTGGCACTGTCTGAGACTCAGGTAGATGACAAGTTGGCCATATCCCACCATTAAGAAAGGAATGGCTGAAGGAAGAAGGATATTGAGCTGACTCCTTTGTTTCAACTTTCCTCATTGCCATTGTCTTGTTGTGTGGACCCCAACCATGACGGCATCACTGTGTGGAACCTACCATGTCAGCATCACTGTGTGGACCCCTACTAGGTCAGCATCATCACTGTGTAGATCCTACCATGTCATCACCACTGTGTGGATCCTACCATGTCAGCATCACTGTGTGGAACCTACCATGTCAGCATCACTGTGCAGATCCTACCATGTCAGCATCACTGTGTGGACCTCTACTAGGTCAGCATCATCACTGTGTAGATCCTACCATGTCAGCATCACTGTGTAGATCCTACCATGTCAGCATCACTGTGTGGAACCTACCAGGTCAGCATCACTGTGTGGAACCTACCAGGTCAGCATCACTGTGTAGATCCTACCATGTCAGCATCACTGTGTGGACCCCTACTAGGTCAGCATCATCACTGTGTGGATCCAACCATGTCAGCATCACTGTGTGGACCCCTACTAGGTCAGCATCATCACTGTGTGGATCCAACCATGTCAGCATCACTGTGTGGACCCCTACTAGGTCAGCATCATCACTGTGTGGATCCAACCATGTCAGCATCACTGTGTGGACCCCTACTAGGTCAGCATCATCACTGTGTGGATCCAACCATGTCAGCATCACTGTGTGGACCCCTACTAGGTCAGCATCATCACTGTGTGGATCCAACCATGTCAGCATCACTGTGTGGACCCCTACTAGGTCAGCATCATCACTGTGTGGATCCAACCATGTCAGCATCACTGTGTGGACCCCTACTAGGTCAGCATCATCACTGTGTGGATCCAACCATGTCAGCATCACTGTGTGGACCCCTACTAGGTCAGCATCATCACTGTGTGGATCCAACCATGTCAGCATCACTGTGTGGACCCCTACTAGGTCAGCATCATCACTGTGTGGATCCAACCATGTCAGCATCACTGTGTGGACCCCTACTAGGTCAGCATCATCACTGTGTGGATCCAACCATGTCAGCATCACTGTGTGGACCCCTACTAGGTCAGCATCATCACTGTGTGGATCCAACCATGTCAGCATCACTGTGTAGATCCTACCATGTCAGCATCACCGTGTGGAACCTACCATGTCATCATCACTGCGGGGAACCTACCATGTCAGCAGCACTGTGTGGAACCAACCATGTCAGCATCACTGTGTGGACCCTACCATGTCAGCATCATCACGGTGTGGAACCTACCATGTCAGCATCACTGTGTGGAACCTACCATGTCAGCATCACTGTGTGGAACCTACCATGTCAGCATCACTGTGTGGAACCTACCATGTCAGCATCACTGTGTGGAACCTACCATGTCAGCATCACTGTGTGGAACCTACCATGTCAGCATCACTGTGTGGAACCTACCATGTCAGCATCACTGTGTGGAACCTACCATGTCAGCATCACTGTGTGGAACCTACCATGTCAGCATCACTGTGTGGAACCTACCATGTCAGCATCACTGTGTGGAACCTACCATGTCAGCATCACTGTGTGGAACCTACCATGTCAGCATCACTGTGTGGAACCTACCATGTCAGCATCACTGTGTGGAACCTACCATGTCAGCATCACTGTGTGGAACCTACCATGTCAGCATCACTGTGTGGAACGTAGATCCTACCATGTCAGCATCATCATTGTGTGGAACCTACCATGTCAGCCTCAGAGTCCCTTTATTTACAACAGAGGTAGAAACGGAACATCCTCATTTGACCACACTTTTTTTGTCTTTTTGAGACAGGGTCTCCCTGTAGTCCCGGCTGACCTGAACTCACTATGTAGACCAGGCTGGCCTTGAGCTCACAAGGATCCACCTGCCTCTGGCCCCCGAGTGCTGGGATTAAAGGTGTGCACCACCATGCCCTGCCTGACCACACTTTTAAGTCTTAGATAAAATCTAATACAGTAACCACTGATTGAAGCAAAAGTTAGGATTGAAGGGAGAAAAAAAAACAGAAATGATATTGTAGGTTTCGTCTGTCGCCTGGGACAACTGAGTAGTCTCCATCCACTTCTGAGACAGAATATCTAATGAAAAGGGTTTTTTTTTCTAATTTCTATTTATATTTGCTTAAGAACTCTATTTAGGTAATAGACAATGTTAAATGCATCTAGTAGAGAAATCAAATGTTTCTGTGCTGATTTGGGTTCACTCATTGCTAGATCAGAATATAGCACCTTCCCTATACCTTGTTCTGAGAATTCATCAGAATTATTTGGAGAATATTATCCAGACCTGTTTCTTGTATATCTGCACCAGCATACTAAGCTACTTTTCAGCCCATCCCCACAAAGCATAGCAGGGACAGGGTCAGGCCAGAAAGGACCACGCAATGTAAGAAGTAAACCAAGCTTGTCTGCACCTGCCACCACCCATCCCTGCATTTCAGTGTCTGAACCTCTTCAGTTCAATCTAGGCTTTGGCAGTGTGACGGCAGGCTCACCGTTCCTAGACCAAGGCAGCAAGGCCCCTTCACTAACGAGGCTCTCCAACGGTCTTCTCCAACACCACACTGACGAACACCCATGACACAGAATATAAGGTGTGACTGGCTTCTTAAGTGAGTGCCTCATCCACAGATGACAAAAGAAGATGGAATGAGTAAAGAGATGGTTCAGAAGTTAAGAGCACTGGCTGCTCTTGCAGAGGAACCTGGGTTCAGTTTCCAGCACCCACATGGTGGCTAACAACTACCAATAACTCCAGCTCCAGGGGATCCGAAGCCGCCTTCTGGTCTCTGTGAACACTGCAAACATATGGCATACTTAACATACATGCAGGCAAAACATTCATACACATAGAATAAAAATAAATAGATTTTAAAAACAAATTCTTTTTTAAAAAGTTAGATGAAATTGAAGCAGAGAAGGGCAGTCTGAGTAGGATGAATATTCAGCTGCCAGTCTGTGTTTCCTCCCTCCCCTTGTAGGAGATCCAGTCAGGATTCTGTATGCTCTTCAACCCAGTGTGATTCCAGCAAGGGTCCACAGAGCAGCAAGGTAAGTGAGAAACAGAAAGGGCATCTTCTTATTACAACCAGTGACTCAAAATTAGCGACACTGAGCATCCGAGCCCGTTCTCTGATGCAAGGTAAACTGGAAATATTTTATGTGCTCATATAAATTTTTTTCTGTTTTCTCTGAAAATCCATGTCTACATTGTTTTGTGTGTGTGTGTGTGTGTGTGTGTGTGTGTGTGTGTCTCAAGGCCGTCACACCTGTGAACAATCAATACATGGTCATTAATAAATAAATAAAATTATTAATAAAGTAAATTATGCATGTTCTTTTCATCCTCCTAAAATAATAATGTGATTTTTCCGAGTATCTCTTTTGCTAAGTGTTGTCACAGTTCACAGGGAGAAGAGATTACCTGTGATGTAATTGTATCACAGCCATAACGTCACACAGTGGCTTTCTAACTGCATTTTCAGTTTTAATTTTACATATTTTTACACATTGTTTTTCTAATGAGGATTTTATTTGAAGTCAAATTTTCACAGCAAAGGTTATTTTAAGAGAACTAGTATGACAGAAAGAACTAACTTATATGGATGGATGAACAAGCCAGGCAGAATTGCACCCAAACCCAAGTCTTTCGTGCATTGCCTAATAAGGTCTAGCCATGTCACTCAGAGCATTTTTGCTTTTTTTGATGGTACTGTGATACACACCATGACCAAAGCCAACTTGGGGAGGAAAGAGTTTATTTGGCTTACAAGTTCCAATCCATCACTGAGGGACCCTTGGGCAGGAACTCAAGGCAGGAACTGAGGCAGAGACCATGGAAGAGCACTGCTTACCAGCTTGCTTCCTCTGGCTTACTCAGCTGTCTTTCTTACATAGCCCCAGTCCACCTGCCCAGGGTGGGAAGTACCCACAGTAGGCTGCACCCTCCTGTATCAATTATCAATCAAGAAAGGGCCTCATAGACATGGCCACAGACCAGTCTGACCTAAGACATCTTCAGCTGAGGTTCCCTCTTCCCTGGTGACTCTAGGTTTGTGTCAAGTTGCCTGCTGAAGTTAACTATGACACCGAGTTTCTGTTTCCTTACCAGTAAGAATGGGGAAATAAAGACAAGTTGCATGGTTGTCAGTAGAGATAGAGACGTTATACAAGAATTGGGCATGCATTAGGTGGCATTATTAATGCTGTTCTTGAACCACTAGGAAATGTCATGCTGTAGCTTTCCTGTTTATGAATATGACAGTCTCTGAAATACAAAGAAATAATTTTAAAATGACTTGGACAGTAGTGCTTAGGAACGTCAATTCAGCTATCTGCAAAAGCTGTTCATTGGTAGGTCTCATTTCCTTATAATGTCATGGAAATGTCATCTCTTTCTTTTCCCCTCATTCAGGGAAGCAAGCAAAGTATTCAGGAGAATGAGGCCAAAGGTCAGTTCCACCACTCTTTAGAATAAAGCAGCTATTCTTTCTGTTTGTGGTGTTGGGATCAAGCTTTTACAACAGAACCCATAAGACTTTAGATTTTTCCAGTGATCCAGGATACTGTTTTCAAATGTTTTTTTGTTCTCTGCCTTGTGGGTTCTCACAAGTTAAAATAAATTCTGGAAGAGCTGGAGAGAGGGCTTGGCAAGTACTACCCCTTAGCTACACCCCAGTCCAACTAGCTCTTTTGTAACTGGGGACTTTATATGATAGAATACTCTCGATAGTTCTTATTGCAACTAAAGCTCTTTTTTCCTTTTTTATTGGATTTTTGTGCATTTCATACAAAACATCTTAATCATTTTTATTCCTTCCCCACAGGCATCCTCTCATAGGCCCCCCACGCTGGATTTCATACAGTCTGTCATATATGTTAAGGCCTAGCCAGTCAAGTTAGTGTCCCCAGATGTCCCTCAGTGCAAGTTCATCCCCTGGGGTCTGGTCAGCCTATATAGAGTCTTAAAATGTTCAGAGGACTGAATAGCCTAACAGGCTATTTCTGTTAAAACAAATCCTTTTCCCAGGCATGGTGATACAGGCCTTTAATCCCAGGACTTGGGAGGCTGAGGCAGGCAGATCTCTGTGAGATCAAAGCTAGCCTAGTTTACATAATGAGTTCCAGGCCAGCTGGGGCTGTGGGGAGTCCCTGTCTCAAAAATACAAAAATCACAAACCAAAACAAAATGATGCCTTGTCAGGGGATCAATGGGAGTGGGAGGGGGACAAGAAAGGGTAATGGGGCAACTTAGATACGTTGTACACATGTATGAAAACATTATCATGAAGCCCATTATTTTGGGTAATTACTCTATGTTAATGTTTAAAAGGTGACACTTCCAGAAACATTCTCAACACAGAAAAAATTTTGTTTTTCAAGACGTCAGTTCTATATTTTTAAAATCCAAAATATGACTGAGCTAGTCTCCAGTCCATTTTGCTAAAACTTATGCTAGGTTTATAAGCCATTCTAGATATATTAAAACTAACATGAGTATCTCTTGTTTAGCCACTACATGCAGCGTCCTCTAGAGGTTTCTACAATAGGACCAAAAATAAGCCTTTTTGATTTTTCCCATTGATCCAGGATTCCATTTTTCAAATGCTTTCTTGCTACCTGTCCTGTGAGTTCTCTCAAGTTAAAGTCTGGAGTGGCTAGGGAGATGGCTCTGGGGTTAAGAGCACTGGCTGCTCTTGCAGCAGACCCAGGTTTGGTTTCCAGCACCCACATGCTAACTACTGTCCATAACTCCAGTTCCAGGGGATCTGACTCCCTTTTCTGGTGCATTTAAATACATACACTTAACTTCATACACATAAAGTAGAAATAAATAAAAATTAAAAAATAAATACATTCTAGAGAAAATCCTGTATTGTTTTGCCATTTTCCTACCTCTCTCCTCTTTTACATTCCATAAGAATTGAAATTCTAAGTATTGCAAATACCATGGCAACTCACTGATTTCTCTAACAGACATTGCAGGAGAGCAACAGTCAGTGGCCAAAAAGCAGCCCATGCCTACCAACCTAATGGAAGCACAGCCTCCCATCCTGGTCACCGCGCACGAAGACGGACACCTCCGCTTGTGGACACTGGAGGTGATGGGGCTTGGTATCTGCCAGGACTTGGAAAGAATGGGACAGTAAAGTGGACAGAAATGAACAGTAGCCTTTCATATGGCAGTCAATTCAAATGTATTTCAATCTTCTAGCCAGATAGATGACTTTTCAACCTGCTCACTGACTGTGCTGCCAGACTTTACAATAGCCCAGTCTTGTAATTCAAGATATCAAATCATCACATCCATTAACAATGTCAGATCTTTCAAGCTGAGCTGTAAAGTCATGCTAATATTTTACTGGATATTTAAATGAAATGATATCGATAACATTATATTTTAAAATGTATAAAGGGCTGGGGAAATGGTTGAGTCAGTAAAGTGCTTGTCTTGACCTGGGTTCAATCCCTAGAACTGTGTCAAAAATTCAGGAATGATAATACACGCTTATAATCCCAGCGCTGGGGAGGTGGAGACAGGCGGATCCCTGGGGCTCCCTGGCCAACCAGCTAGCCTAACTGGTGAGCTGCATGCAGGTCAGTGAGAGACTTTGTGTCAAAATAAGGTGGATAGTGTTCCTAAGGAGTGACACCCAATGTTGTCGTCTGACACACACACAAACACAGGCATGTGCTCCTACATCCTATGTGCACATAAACACCATATATGTGTGTGTGTGTGTGTGTGTTTGTGTTTGTGTACCAAAAAGAAGAGTGTAAGAGCATTGATATGTTAAATATAAAATAATTTTCATTAACTTTTATTTATTTGTGTGTTATGTCTATGTGTGCGTATGTGTGGGCACCAACATGCCATAGTATGAGTGCAGAAGTCAGAGGACAACTTGGGGAAGTCATTTTATTCTTTCACCTTGTGGGTCCCAGGGATTAAACTCAGGTGGTCAGGCTTGGTGGCAAGCACCAAATCAGCTGAACCATCCCTCCAGCCTTAAAATAAATGTTTCATCATATAAAGTATTGGAGGGTAATATCGTATCACTTTGAATATCCTTATACATTCTACTGTGAGAGAAGATAGTGGCTTTAATTTCCCAGATTTCAAGTGATTTGGGGTGAAAGGTGGGCATTCCAAATTAAAAGCATAAATTAGGGGTCAGGGGCTAAAGAGATGGCTCAGTAGTTAAGAGCACTGGCTTCCCTTGCAGAGGACCCAGATTCAGTTCCTAGTACCCACATGGCAAATAACACCCATCTATAAGCCCAGTCCCAGTGGATCTGATACCCTCTTCTGCCCTCTGTGAGTGTTGCACACATGGTGCACTTGTACACAGGAAGGCAAAACACACATAAAAAATATCAGTCAATTAATCAAATTAGGAGCTAGCAAGATGTTTTAGTGGGTAAAATCGCTTGCCACAGAAAGATTAACCTGAGTTTAATCCCTGGAACCTATGTAAAAGTGGAAGGGAAGAACCAACTCCAGGAAAGTATCTTGTGATGCACAAAAGCACTACCACAGACACAAACACATAGACAATACACACTAACAATAATAATTATTAATAAAGGTGTATTTTTTAAAAAAATAAGGAGTACAGTGCCAGTCATGGTAGGGCACACCTTTAATCTCAGCACTCAGAAGGCAGAGGTAGGCAGATCACTCTGAGTTCATGGCTACCTGGATCTAGTAAGTTCCGGGCCTGCCAGGGCTACATAGAAAGACCCTGTCTCAAAAAACAAAAGTACAAATTAGGAGGCATTAGTACAGAAGACAGTGAAAGGGTTGTATGTAAACTGCCCATTGTGACAGTGAAATTCTTGGAGACATGAGGTATACATACTGTGATAAGGCCTCTTCTACAGGGAATCCAGGAAATGGCAACAGTGTTGTGTGATCCACACTGGGATCGACAACACAGAGCAGCATGGCTGTCTATCAGCTCAGTGCCAGTCTGTCCACGCATCCTAGCTTACTAGTAAAACCCCAGGTTTTAAAACAATCTCCAAGATGATCTTGGTATTAGTATGATACCCTTTTATCAGTAACAAATAGAAGAAAGAAGCAGAAGAGGTGGGAGTCAGGTCAAGTCAGGACACAAGTAGCAAGTGCAAATTCTGCTCTGTTACTCCCAAAGTGAGATAATATATATGAAATTCCTTCCCAGGGCTAGCTCATACCAAACACTGGAAAATATCTCTGAGTCTGAACCCCTTGCAATCCATTATCTAGCTCCAATAGTCAGATTTTTTTTTCTGCTAGGGAAATATGCCTTTTGGAAACCATGGAAGTGCAGTTGAACACGAATGGAATGCTTCAAATGTGTGAGGCTTGTGTACAGCTTGTGAGACTGTATGATTGGAAATTCCTTCCAAGGAATTGCATAAAAACAGCCATGGAAGCCAGGCATGGTGTCACATGCCTGTAGTCCCAGCACTTGGGAGGCAGAGGCAGGTGGATCTCTGTGAGTTCAAGGCCAGCCTGGTCTACATAGTGAGTT
>NW_008352270.1:4725189-4728318 GCF_000622305.1 Nannospalax galili | reverse complement strand
TTATTTTGATATATCACAGTGAAAGATTTATCGTCCTCTTTTTTTTTTTTTTTTTTTTTTTTTTTAAAAAAAAAAAAAAAAAAAAAAAAAAACCAGCCATGGCAATCAGTAATAACCAGCTAATAATTATCTATATCTTGAGCATTTCATTTCAAAGAAATGAGTCCTCACGGATGACCTCAGTTTATTTTTATTACAGAACAGGAAATCCTGTCTTAATAGTAGAAATAACAGTTGAGATGTCTTAGGTAGAGAGCTGTACTTTAATATTGCGACTTTATAGAACTTACTATCATAGAAGAAGCCTTACTTGCCTGGTCCTTTGTTCAGGGGAAACTTCTGAAAGACATGCTGCCCTTTACGAAGTACTCGGCCATTTCCTTGACAACTCTGTTCACCGACTCCTGCTGCAGGACCCTGCTGGCTGGGAATGTGGGTAAGTCCTTGTTCCTACAGATTAAGCCACATCTCAACAATCTAGATGACATAAAAACAGCTTCAAGAAATACACAAGACATTTACAGGGACAAATGAAAGTCTCTGAGTGGTATGCTCAAAGTGACACAGTTATAGAAGTTAGGGGAATAAATGTCAGGAGAATCTCCTCTCTCTCTCTCTCTCTCTCTCTCTCTCTCTCTCTGTGTGTCTGTCTGTCTGTCTGTGTATATGTTGTTGTTTGTTGTTATTTGTTACAAAGCTCTAAACAAAAGGCAGCAGGATGGGATAGGGTAACCTAGCGAACCATTTCCGTTTGTAGCTTCTGCCCTTCCTCCACCCTCCCATCCTCCTGGCCTCCATTCTGAGTGCTAGGTGTTCTTTTGCATGGACGATCTTTGAATGCAAGTGGAAAGAGTCATCCATGGATTGATCTTTCACCTTACTTAAGTGTTGTTCTAGACAGCTTGAGAACTTAACTTGGACCCTTAAGAACCCGCTGGATTCTTAGAGAGATTGGACTCAGCTGTAAAATGGTCCCTGGCATGTCCTGGGGTGTCAGCCACTGCCCAGTGGCTGCATATTCCTGGAGCCAAGTCTCTACCCTTGGGCAGTTTCACCTGCCCCACCATCCCAGTCGTGCGGGATAGGCACTTGGCAGCGGAAACACTTCTGCCATGCTGGCGCACTCTGGCTCAAGGTGGACCAAGGAGCACCTTAGCTCTTTAGCCCTGACTGGCTTGGAACTTGTGATGATTCCCTTGCTTCTGCCTCCTGTGTGCTAGAATTATAGGACTACACTACTGCCTGGACCCTATTCTCTTCATTGAACATTGCATTCTATTTCTTCTGTCTTTAAAGTGAGCTACCCACAACCTTGCTTTAGTTTATGGGAAATAAGGTGAAAGTTTAATTTGTAATCTTGAAAGAGTTATGTTCCATTAGGCTCTGTGATGAAAAAGAGGTGTGACCATATACTAGAGAAGAAGGGGTTATTATCTATGGGAAACTTTATTTTATATTTGATGGTCTTGATAAAATTGACCTTAATATTTCCATCAAACTGCTGACAACAAAAACACAATTCTCACTTTAAAGAGAATAGAGATAGTTTGTTCTGGAGCCAAATATGAGAGCATCATATGGATTGAGGTTAACCCAAATACCATGTCCTAATGGGGTAGCAGTTTAATGAAGTTTCACAGTAACAGAAAAGAGAAAATCATGAATCAAGCATTTTCAAAGACATTGGTAAAAACATTAGAGGTATATTACAGCAAAGTAAGGAGCTCATTATAAGTCTCATTCTTAGCTCTGGTACTAGAGGAAGCTTGGAATCTGTCTAGACATTCCAAAAAGATTTACCTAATAGTCACAAGGATGCTAGGTCATACATAGAGTTGAGCAGTGATGGCTATTTAGGGGGTTAACAGCCTAGGGTTATTAGGCTCTGAACCTCTCACATTCCAGCTTTCCACACTACAGAAATTTGAATCATTCATCCAGCCATAGAATGTTTAAATAGGTGTGCTGTTTTTCTGAGAACATCAGTTCACATAGTATTGCTTTCACATTTTGGGATTTGTCTTACAAAGTCCACCCATCATTTTATGCAGTCAACTATTTAAGCCTTTCACACATTATTGAAAACATTTAGATTTCTGTCAGTATTATTGGTATATTTGAAACATTTAATGTAATCTCTATTTCAACTCTTTTATCTGCTTTCATTCCCCACCACCAATTTTTTATGTTCTGGTATGCTTATCTTTAACTTATTATTCTCATGCATCTGTAAATCTCTGTGATTTCTGTAGCAGACTAGTAGGGAAATCTAAATTCAGACCAACTGTGTTTGTCTTTTATAGTAGACTTCAATGACTGCCATGCTGCCCCTGAGTTCCATCTGGCCACTTGGGCAGCAGAATGCCCTCAATGGCTTTGGGCTGCTATGAAAGCCTTTTCTTTTTTCTCTTAAAAAAATTTAATAGTTTTTAAAAATTGATTCTCCAAGAATTTCATACAATGCATTTTGAGCATATCCAGACCTCTTCCCTTATCTCCACCCTCACCCTACCATGCCCCTTCTTCCAAAAGTCATGTCCTCTCTTACTATTTTTCTTTTTAAAAGATCTATAAAGCCTAATCTGTGTTCCCAAAATGACCTTGGGTCTCTCTTGGAGTGGTTAACCTACGAGGTGTCACACCCTTAAAGAAAACTGACTCTCCCTCTCCCAGCAGCTATCAACTGCTAATAATCAGCTAGGGTTGGGGCTTTTCTGTCCACCTCCACCATCCATATTGGGCCCCCATCTGGCTTGTACTTAAGCAGGTCTTTTGCACACAGTCACAAGAGCTGTGGGTTCATATGTACACCACTCTGTGGTGTCCAGACAACATAGTTTCCTTATATTCATCTACCCATCTTCTGAGACTTGTAACTTTTGCCTGCAATTCAGAAAAATAGAAGAGACATGGGCTTGAGATCCAGCTTCATTTATATTATAGCATGTAAGTAAAGCCACTTCTACATTCTGGCCCTAGACTCCCTTTTTGTGTGTCTGGGTAGATATTCAAAGGAATTTGGAAGCTTAAAGTATTGGTGCCATGAGTAATCCCGGCATTTGGGAGGCTGATAAAGAATGATAGTGAGTTCAAGGTTATCCAGGGCTATTTAACAAAGATGGTGTCAAG
>NW_008352270.1:4721700-4725172 GCF_000622305.1 Nannospalax galili | reverse complement strand
AAAGAAAGAAAGAAAGAAAGAAAGAAAGAAAGAAAGAAAGAAAAGAAGTTGCTATCCAAGTATTTTAAATCAGTCAATGCTAGGCATCACTAGTTGGTGTTTTAAGTTTTTAAAATTGGCTTTATTTCAAGATAAGTTATAGGTTTGCAGTAAAATTTAAGTGAAATGATTGAGTTCCCATACATCTCTGGCCACTTTGCAAACACACACTGCCCATCCTGCACCAGATAGCCTACAGATATATCAGGATTCACTCCTGGTGGGGAACATCTTTAAGGTTTGGGCAAAGGTATAATGCCACGTATCCACCACTATAGCATCATGCAGGGTAATTTCACTGGCCCTCAAATTTTCTGTGCCTGAACATGGGTGTGGGGCTGAACACAGGAGAGTAGTCAACCTACCAGGAGCCACATCTTTGAAGAAAACTTCCTTTCCCTTCTCTAGAAGCCATTAATTGTCAATAGTTCCTCAGCAGCAGGGGCGGCTCATCACACACACACACACACACGCACATGCACACGTCTGTTGACTGGCTTGATCTTATGCAGGCCTTGTGAAGCCAACCACAGATGCTGTGAGTTCATGAATGCAGTAGACCTGTCATTTCCAGAAGATACTGTTTCATTCCAGTCCTCTCCAACCTCTGGCTCATATTATCTATCCAACCCCTTTCCATGATGATCTCTGGTCCTTTGGGGGATGGGGTGTGATATAGATGTCCCATTTATGGCTGAGCACCAATAGACATTTATTCTCTGCACTTTGACCAACTGTGAGATTCTGAATTAACAGCTGTCCACTCTACAAAGAAACATCTTTGTCTGAGAGCTAACCTATGGTAGAGAGACATAAATTTAGAGGACACATTTAGCAAATTAATAGTAGTAGGTTTACCCCTGAAATTTCCCTTTTTAATTTGAGATAGAGTTTCATGAAGCCCAAGCTGACTTCACACTTGCTATATAGCCAAGGATGACCTTGAATACTGATCCTCTTGCCTCTACCTCCTGAGTGCTGGGATTACAGGCAGATACCACCACACCTGGCTTTATGCAGTGCTGGAGATCAAACCCAGGACTTCACTCATGCTAGACAACCATGGTACAAGCTATATCACCAGCCCCCAAATTTCTTCTTTTATGTCTGGTTTCTCAGATTCTATTCTATCTACTAACATAAATGCCTGAATCAAAATGACTTAGCATTGTGGGGAGTATTTACTTAAAGAATGTAGTATCTAATTAAGGATCTGAATGTTTAAATTTTATACAGAAGGACATGTTATCCTTTGCAGTATTAGTTCCTTCATGGATACACCTCATGATGAAAAGGTATGAACTTTAGTTTTCCACTTAACATGTTTATTGAGTATTTCTCTAGATACTGCAAAAGATGGAAATGCAAACATACCTTAAGTTCTTGGTGTCTGTACTATTGAAGCTTAAACTATGTGACACAAACATTTGCCTAAGGAAATTTCATCTTCAGATAGAGAAAGAAATCTTGGGTGATCAAACACTCTTGAACAGCTCTGAAACAATATGAAGTAAAAGATGCAGATTTTAATCCTGGCTCTCTAAGAACAGCTGAAGGAAACTGAGCCAGAACTCTAACAAATTAGGAGAATTTATTCTTAACCCTTCCTGAAGTCTCAAAGAATAGGATATGCATAGGAGAACTGCAAGCTCCTTGGACACTGGTCACACAAATGTCCCTAGTAGATGACCCAGGAAAAGCTCCGCCTAGAGTGTTCACTGATGGGTAGAGAGAAACATACAAAAGGATATTACTGTGGAAAGAGCACCTGCTAAACACTCTAGTCCACAAAATGTAGAAAGGCCTTCTGAGGCCCCTTAAGGGGCTCCAAACTTGAGGATAAATAAAAAGTGACTAGCCCTCATGGTATTTTTGAAAGAGAATGAGCTGTAGCCACTCATTCTACAAACTCCTTGTAGTACATGCTCCTCCCCCAAACCCCACTCCAAGGACAAAACAGTCACTGCTTTCTCTAGATAAAATTTTCCAATAATAATCGCCAACCTTCTCCTTGACTTTCACCTCCCACTTCTGCTTTCCCTCATTCCTGATGATCTTCACTGTGTCTCCCATAGCCTTCTCCTAATGTGGAGGTTTTTTTTTTAATCTCATCATCTATCAACCATCCAATAAATAAAGAGCTAATCCCCAAGTCCATGATAAATTACCAAAGACATAAGCTCCTTCCTCCAACATGGGTATGTGCAAAGTAATAAGTCTCTAACATGAGAATTGCTTTGGTATCTCAGTAAGCAATAGAGAAGCTAACTGGAGTATAGACTCCATCACCATCTATACCACCCACTCATAAATGTAGCTCTTTAATGTGAAATCATTTTAAGATTATATTTTTTTACTTATTCCAAGAGATATGTCTTACTGTTGCTATCTAGAAATTCAAGCAGCTGCTTTCCTGGCGTGCTCATTCTTTAGAAATTATTCAAGTGATCTACGTGGAGGACAAGCAGCTGGTGCTCACTGCCTCCATCGATGGCTCTGTGAGGTAATCCAAGATGGTCCCATCCTATAAGATTTTATGCTAATGTTGATGTATTTGGTTAAAATGCTTTTCAGTCTTTGGGCTAAGATCAAGTATAGTATTGGTCTTCTCAGTTTAGTATCTGCTATGTCTTCTATCTGAGAACACTATTTAAATGGACTTTTGAGCAAGAAGATAGAATTAGACCTTGCTCCATCCGCTCCATGCCTGGGCCTGATGCAGTCCCCCTGCCTCCTTAAAGGGTGTACTCCCTCAGGGGACTTAAAAATGCCATTTTGTTAAGTTTATTAAAATAAATTTATAGTAAAACTTAAACTTATAGAAAGGAGCTTGGAGAAGATCCTCCCCAACTTGGACTTTTTTTTATATATATATACAGGGAAATGAGGTGTTGCACTCATCTATTTTAAAGAGTCTGACAAAAAAAAAGGTTGACAAGCATTTTCAGTAGAAGTGGGTTTTGTAAGATCATTTCAAAGAATCAAGCAGGATAGGCAGCCTAAAGACTAGACTCAACCAAGGGAGGCCACAGAAGGAAGCTCTGGGTAAAATGTAGCCACAGGAGAGCACATTGAGCCAGGTGGAGCTCTCCGTGCCTGCAGTCCCAGGTACTGGGGGGAAGAGAAGCAAGAGGATCTCTCACACCCAGGAATCTGTAGCCAGACTGGGAGACATAGTGAAACATTGTCAGGAAGAAAGAAGGAAAAAGAAGAGAGGAAGGGAAGAAGGAGAAAAGCAAGGAAGGAAGGGAGGGGGAGGGAAGGAGGGACGGGGAAGGGAGGGAGGAGGGAGAGAGGGAGGGGGGAGGGAGGGAGAAGGTTGAGAAATGAAACAGATCGAATCATCCAAGTGGACTTTGACTCTTGGGCTGACTCTCATCCCAAAGAATTCTAATCATAGATTACGATTGACCTTTGGTGGTTTTTTCCGATG
>NW_008352270.1:4666283-4720922 GCF_000622305.1 Nannospalax galili | reverse complement strand
GAGGGGACAGGAGAAAAGAAGGAAATAAGAGAGGAGAGAAGAGGGAGAGAGAAGGGAGAGGGGAAGGATAGAAAAGAAGGAAAGAGAGGAGAGAGGGGAGGAAGAATGAGTGAAAAAGAAGGGGAGGGGCAGAGAGGGAGAAAAGGAAAAGGAGGAGGAGGAAGAAAGGAAGGAGGGGAGGACAGGAGACAGGAAGGAAGAGAGGAAAGAAGGAAGTAAAGAGAGGGGAGGAAGAAGGAGGAGACCAAATCAAACCAGATCTCCTAATTCTGAGAAATGAGCGTCAGCTCAGTATTTCAATGTGATTGATGTTACAAAGTCTACTTACTTAGTTTTAACTAATTATTTTTAATTAATGCTAAGTACACACGCACAATACAAAGAACTGACACACACATATAAGGAGAAAGAAAGGAACTGTCATGACATTTCTAGAGACAAACTGCTGTCTACTTGAAAGGTCTTAAAATCGTGGTGATGAATTATGCCTTTTAAAAGAATGAAGTTAGGGTCTGGAGAGCTAGATCAGTGGTTAAGAGTACTGGCTGCTCTTGCAGTGAATCCAGGTTGGGTTCGCAGCATCCACATGACAGCTAACAGTCATTGGCAACTCCAGTTCCAGGGGACCCAATGCCTCTTCTAACCTCCATGGGCATTGCACACACATGGTGCACTTACATACATGCATGCAAAATCATGCATCATATACATTAAATAAATAATTACAAGATAGAATGAAAATAGGTAAGATTAGGAGAGCTAAAAAGGCTTTAAGTGGGTTACAGACTTTAAGCATAATACCAATGAAAAGGAGATAATAGTGAGATAATAGTTTCTATTCCCTTGCTTGAAATTCAGCAGATTACTGGCTAACTCTGTGGGCTTGAGGATAGAGTTAGGCGGGGATATAGTCATGCAAGATCTACTAGGCATTGTGGAGGATTTGTGTATGAAAGTAGCCACTAAAAGATTTCAGGCAGGGGAGTAACAGGACCAGGTGGACACTTTTAGAAGATGGTGTGTGAGAAAAGAATTGCAGGACACCAAACGTGGGAACAAAGAGACCCGTTGGAAGTCCATGGTGAATACAGAGGTACGGATTAGGAAACGAGGGGAAGGAGACAGGGAAGTCTGGGTGCTGGAAACAAGAGGCCTAAAGTTGAAGCCACCTAGGAGGTCAAATCCAGAAAACATGATCTGCAGTGAAGGGGAAGGCAAGTGATGAGTGTGGAGAATGGTACTGGCAAGCACCACCAGGGGAATGTGCACTGATCCTTCAGAGACAATACTTAAAACAGTACAGTGAGGAAAGCCCAGGGGAGCTCGTAGAAATACTGAGTTAAAGGTAAATCTGTAGAGGACAGTCCTATTTGGAGGTAAATAGTTAGAGATACATCTTGTGTCAGAAAAAAATGTGTTTTATTTGTAAGAAATAGTAACAGCATGGATTATTTTTGAGACAGTATCTCACTATCTAGCCCTCACTGGCCTGGAACTTGCTATGTATCCTTGAAGATTGGCCTGCCTCTGCCTCCCAAGTGCTGGGATTAAAGTCATGCACTACCATATTTGGCTAATTTTCACTATTATAAATTCCCTTAATAACTCAGTCCCTATGTGTTTTATATCTAAACCATAACCCAATGGCTTGTTTTCAACTACACACACACACACACACACACACACACACACGGGGCAACTTCTGTTACTATAAGCATCCCCTTCTCTTTGTCTGTCCAGACTGCTATAACAAAGTACTTTAGACCAAACAACAGGTATGTCTTGTTCATGGTTCTGGAGGTTGCAATAGCCAAGATCACACACTAGATTGAGCAGTGAGAGCTTCATCTCTGCTTCATAAATGTCATCTTCTGCCTGAGTTCTAACATGGTATATGATAGCTTTCAATCACTATGACAAAATACATGATAAAATTTAACTTAAAGGTAAATTTTTTATTTATTTATTTTATGTGTATGAGTGTTATGTCTGCATGTGTGTAAGTGCACCCATGTCATGCAATGCTGCAGAATGTGGTATTTGGAGGTTAGGCCTACTAGAAACTTTTAAGGTTAAGTGAGGGCATAAGGTGGGGTCCTGAAACAATAGGACTATGGTTCACAAGAGGAGGAACAGAGGGCCTGTGAGATGACTCAGCAGGTAAAGGCATTTACTGTCCAGCCTGGACCTGAGTTTGATCCTGGGAACTCACATGGTGGAGGGAGAGGATCAACTTCCACAAGATGTCCTCTGACCTCCACATGAGTATCCATATATATACACACATGCACAAATACGCACATGCACTTGCACGCACACACACAATAAATAAATAGACTTAATTTTTTAAAAGAAAGAGGACAGACAAGAATAAGGATACATTTCTGGGTGTGGTGGCACACACCTTTAATCCCAACACTCAGAGGCAGAGGCAGGAGGATCTCTGTGAGTTCAAGGCCAGCCTGATTCTCATAGTGAGTTTCAGGCCAGCTGGGCTGCAGGGAGACCCTGACTCAAAAAGACCAAAAAAATAAAGCTGTCTTCCCCTGTGATGCTCTGGGCAGCCCTAGGACTCTCCAGAGAGTCCCTACCAGCATGAAGGCCCTCACCCTAGATGACCACACAGTCTTGAACTTCTCAGTCAATTTTATTCTTTTTACATTTATCCTTTTTTTTTTTTTTGGTCTTTCTTAAACAAGGTCTTCCTGTAGCCCCAGCTGGTCTGGAACTCACACTGTAGACCAGGCTGGTCTTGAACTCATAGAGATCTGCTTGCCTCTGCCTGCCAAGTGCTGGGACTACATGAGTATGCCACCACACCTGGCTAAATTTACTCTTAATACATTATACAGTTTGTGCTATTCAGTTATAGCAAAAGAAAATTGACTAAGACATGTACTAATCCTATTTATGAAGGTGGAATTCTCACGACCTAAACACCTCCTGAAGACTCCATCTCATGCCATTATATCAGGAATTAGGGCTCAGCATATAAATCGGGGGGAGGCACAGGCATTCAAATGATTGCACTGTTCAAGCCAGCCGTCCTTGGCCTAGAGAAATTATTTTTATGATTCCTTTAAGTGGAAAGAAAGCTCCCTAGATATTCAGTTCAAAGAGCCTGGCTCTATTAATAGCAATCTCACAACACTGCTGTCTACATGACTAAGCTTTGTCCTTTTGCTATATGCTGCCACTCTCTAAAGAAGTAGGTGATTCTTACATTCTAAATCTTGCTTATGAAAAAGATTATGATTTTTTAATAGGAAATAAACACAATTGAGATTTAAGTCTGGGACATAGGAGAGGAGATCAATGTGAAAATAAAACTTCGTGGAGGCAGAGGAAGGCAGTGATGGCTCAGGGTCTAAGGGATGTGAGCAAGAGGTGGGGTCAGTTACCTGGGACAGTAACACTGTATAGCAAGATGAGAAGGTTGCTTCAGTGTGGGCCTAAAGCAGATTCATTTAGAACTGTTCTGAAGTTAGCCTCTTACACTTCTAGCTTTTGCGTTCAAAGGATTTGTTATAAATGTTCTTAATAATGCCATTTCCTTTTGGATAAAGGCTTTGTCATTTCTGTGATGATGAAAAACTAAAATATAGGAGGTATGTAAGATGTTCCTATTAAGTTCTCAGACACTGTTAGGTGTGAGGCACCCCAGCTGGACCCCTCTATTTTGGCCTTCCCTCAGTATCTCTTTGGAGTAAGATGCTACATGAATTCTTTAGAATCTACTCTTAGATACTTTAGCTTATCCCCTTCTGTGTCATTGCATCAGAATGCATGATTAGTGTCGAAATCAAGGCATACCAGGATACCTTAATCCCAGCACTAAAGAGGCTGAGGCAGAAGGATATGTGTTCAAGGCTATATAGAAGGTCCCAGGCTAGACTAGGCTATAAAGTGAGCCTCTGCTCCAAAACATAAAACTGAATAAAGACATAAAACAAAGATGCTCCAAATACTGTTTTATCTCTCTGTAAGATGTAGATCACACCCTCCTGCTAATGATGTTCTATATTAATTTAAACTACACGGGCAATTTGGAGGGACTTTTGGGGGAAAGTGGATGGTCAACTAATGCAGATGGGCAAGAGAAATTTCTTTTGCCATTTTGTCTCACTGCTCAACTGTGAACATTGATGTGGTGGTTCCAGGAGAGTAAGGGTTGAGGATGAAACTTGGGAGGAATTTGTGATACTAAAAACACCCCTAGATCTCTCCTCTCACAGGTTCTGTGGGTGCTAATCTTATAAGTGGAAAGATGAAAGAGAGCCTACTGGAAGACCTAATCTAGTTCACAGACTCTCAGTGTGGGTTCTGATCAGCTTCTGTGAGCAGGTTGTTTGGAGAAAAGTCTCTTCCTTGCTTTCCACCTTGGGTTAATGAGAATTAAAAGCACAGGTTCAAATGGGAATCTGTCCAACAAGTTGTGAGTTAGAGTCCTGACTAATAGAAATGTTTACATTAAGGGTTGAGGGTATGGCTCAATGACATTATGCTTGCCTGGTATGCTTGAGACCCTAGATTCAAAAATAAAAGTTTACATAATGATTAGCTCCACAGCACTTAGGAGAGAGAGTCTTGCACTCATGTTTAAAGTCCTGTGTAGAGCAGTGCAATCCATACAGATGTGGCCTGTAGGCAGGGTCACTTCCTCGAAGCATCCCAGTCACGTTCCCTCCCTTCCTCGGCTCTCCCTCAGGCTCTGGTATTCCAACACTGGGCATTACTGTGGATATTTTGGACAGCGAAGAACATTTGAATTATCTCAACCAAGTGATTTCATTTTGCCTTGTGATGTCAATGAATTTCCCATAGAGATAAAAGAAGAAAGCAGAGTCACAGAGAAGAAGCAAAAATACGAATATCCTCTGCTATTTGATCGGGAAAGGTGAGACCACGGAGTTGGGTTTTTTTTTTCTTTAGATGAACAGATAAGGCTTAGACTATTATGATATTGTGACACTGTGATGGACGTGGAAAATTCAAAATCAAACTTTTCAATAATGCTTCAACTTCATGGAAGTGGGGAGCATGTCATCAAAAAGCTTAATTTAGTGCAGTCGTCCTTGGAACATTTGAGTCTTATAACCAAAATATGATAAGATTTAACCGAAGAAGATCAAAGAGGCAACTGCCTCATCAAAGGCACCAAATAAGATTGTTACATAGCATGACCTTCTAAGTTTGGAGTCCAGGGGCAGGTGGGGAAGACAGGATAGGAGATAAAGCAACAGAAGTCTATAGAGAACCAGGTAGAGAAAGAGCTCACATCTGCAATTCCAGGAAGCTTTATAAAACTCACTGAAAAATGATTGACAGCTGAAAAGTGGGCTCAAATGAAAAGCTAATGAGTTTGGTTTGAGACAGAATTCAATCTACAGTGCTTGTGGTACATCTAGGTAGAGGAATTTAAGAGGCACCCAGAATCAATCTGTCTGGACATGCTGAAAGAGGTCAGGGCTATAGACACAGATTTTGGAGTCAGTCAGCATAGTAGTATTTTCACTGTGGATAAGGAACTCAGGTCCCATGCCTTAAGTTAGAAAAGTAAAAAACTATGGGATAAGAAACAGCCTCTAAAGGGAAGGCTAAGGGAGAGATACTTGTGAAAAATCTTGAAAAGGAATAGCTAACATACAGAGGGGGAAAAACACAAATAAGCAGTGTAATGGAAATCAAAGGAGGAGAAAGTTGTAAGGAAGCAGAGAAGGACCCTCCTAGAATGTGGGAGCGAGGCCCATGCAACCGAAAAGTAAAAGTGGGTTTGACATAGAACGGTCCTTGATGATTCTGGAAGGGTGATTCCAGTGGAGTGATGGGAGAAAAATCTCAAGCCAATGGCTTGAAGAAATACAAGGAACTATGAGCTAATTGGTACAGAGTGCTTCTAAATTTCTGGTTGTAGAAATTTATGTGGTACAGTGTCATAATTTGACACATTTATACATTTATACAGTGTATAATGATGATCAAACCAGAGCAGTTAACTTTCTCTTTCCTTAAACATTGTTTTAAGTTTTTATTAACATGTAATACTTGTATTTATGCAATATGGTATGATATTTTGGTACATTTTACAGTATGTATTAATACATCAGAGTGATTAATGTTTCCATTTAGTTATCATTACTTTGTGCCTGGCACCTTCAAGGTTATTACTTGGGGGACAGGGAGGGGAGTCAATTGTCAATCAGAATGTATAGTGGAAACCAAGAATGGTACTGCCAGCACTCAGGGGAGAGGTAGGAGGAACCAAAAGTTCAAGGTCAGCCTGGGCTGTGTAACAAGCTTCAGGGCAGCCAGGGATACACAGTGAGACCTTGTTTCCAAAGAAAAAAAGTGGGGAACATATATAATAGATATTAGTAGAGGCTGAGAAAGGTGGGAACATGGGCTGAGAATAGGGAAGAGAGAGGTTAGATAACATGTCATAGAATTCGATTAGCGTAGATTTATTTTTAAAGAAATCAAATAGCATTTGCAGAACAGTCTCTTCCATGGGTTTGTTTTTTGCATGAGAGACTAAGGATGCTTAAAGGAACAGAAAAGGGGAAGCAATTCTGCCACAGAGAACAGAAAGCAAAGAAACTGTTGTACAAATTTCCTTCCTTGTTTTTTGACTGACCTTTGTCATAGTGGAAGGCTGGTGCTCCCCTGAGCTCAGACTTAAAAGGTAAATGTCTAAATGTCCAACTTCTAAGAAACCAGCTCTGCTTAGACTGGCAATAATCCTATAAATCAGAACTTGGAGAGCCCACAAGGATGATTCCCAAGTGGGAAGCCTCAGAGGGGGTTGTCAAAGAGAAAGCCCTTCAGGGAAATCCCAAGTCAGTCAAAACTGGAGACTCCAGATGCCATAATCTAATGCAAGGGGTGGTAGAAATGCTGTGAATAAGAATTGAATCCAAGAGTCAGAAACTACAGAAAGACAGGCTCCAGCTGACGGCAAGGCCCTACTAGAGGGTTCAAGACATCCCGTGGTGCTGACCAGTAAGGAGCATGAGAGAGGAGGCTGACTAACATGTGAGAAGTGGTGGAAAACCAAGCCCATCAAGATGTGGCGAGCGTACCATAGAGGCAACTGGCCCTATCTTTTGGGTAACTGTCCAGACTTGAATGTCCGTATCTTGTGTATTAGTTATTCCTCTGTGGTTATGACCTGGAAAAAGCAACTTGTAAATAAGGATTTATTTTAGTTCACAGTTCTAGGGTACAGTCACCTTGGCAGGAAAGTCATGGAAGCAGGAGCTTGAAGTGGTTGGTCACATTGCACACCAGGTCAGGAAGCAGAGAGCAACAAATGTCATTGCTCAGCTCACCTTCTCCATCTTATTCAGTCCAGGACCTCAGCCCATGGATGATGTTGCTGGCATTTGAAGCGGGTCCTCCCACCTCAATTAACCTAACCAAATTAATCCCTCACATACCTAGAGTCTTTTCTCTTCAGCGATTCTAGATCCTGCTGAGTTGCAATCAGTATTAACCATCACATATCTTAATTTAGATGATGTATTCTTATTTGTGAATACATGTCTTCTTCACTCCCAAGTCCTTTGAGGACCAGGATCTTATTTTATACATCTGTATCCCTAACTCTTCAATCAATGCTGGTACATTTTTCTGCAAAATGGCTAGTAGGGAATATTACAAGCACAAGAGAAGGATGTAAATGGTAGATAGAGAAGCATGAAAGAGGTGGCATGTTTGGGATAGTTTAAATGCATGAGATATTCTAAAATAATTTTGTTGTGACCAGAGAGATGGCTCTGTGGTTAAGAGCACTGGCTGCTTTTGCAGAGGACCTGGGTTTGGTTCCCAGCACCCACATGGCAGCCAACAACCATCTATTTCCAAGGGATCCGATGCCCTCTTCTAGCCTCTGTGGGCATTGCATACATGGGTGCACTTACATGCATGCAGGCAAAACATTCATGCATGTAAAATAAAAATAAATAATAATTTTGTTTCTGTATTGTAAATCGGGCCTTGTTCTGTAGAATGATTCTGCCTCATTACATTTATTGGGGTGGGGCTGTCATGGTACACGTGTGGAGGTCAGAGGACAACCTGCAGAAGTCAGATCTCTACGCAGTCTCTATAAGACCATGTGGGTCCTGGTGATTAAACTCAGGCCATTGGGCTTGGCAGCAAGCACTGTCACCACTGAGCCATCTCATTGGCCCTACAATGACTCCATCTCAAGGCATATTATCAAGGCTTTTTAAAAAGTATTTAGTGTTTAGTTATGACCTTCTAAATATATACATAAGTTTGAACTATAGAGGAAGCTTTCCAAGGTCATTCCAAAGTCAAGCATTATACAGGACTTTTTTTTTCTCCAGTGACAATTGATGAATTTAATTACATGAAATTTTCAGGCAGAGTAGAAATTGCTACAGTTTCCCTGGGGGAATCTAGTGAGCTAAACTGAATAAGAATTAGGTAGAGAGTTAGCATCAGTGGGACTGGTGGTATGAGTGTCAGGCAGTGTGAGGAGCAGAGATGAAGGACATGGTCGATATTTTTTTATTTGGCAAAGAATGAAACATATAGATATATATTGACTTTTTCTTCTATCTTTGTATGCAGATGGAAAAAAACGAGCTCACTGTCTTTGCTTTTCAAACATACACCTCCCAAGCCCTTTGAAGTACAGCATGATTTTAAGTTTTTCAAGTCTCTTTCTTCTCCTAAGGTAGTTAAAACAAGAAAATTACCCTTGCTTTTATAGTTTTGAATTCAAATATGCCCATCAATATAGCATATTGATTTTCTTTAACTGCTATTCCAAATTACCACTACTTTTTGCATAAATAATTCAAATTATTTATCTCACAACTTTGTAGGTGAAACAATCTGAAAAGAAATCTGGGTATGGGGGTACATGCCTATAATCCTAGCACTTGGGATGTGGAGGAAGGAAGATCAGGAGTTCAAGGCCAGCCTTATTTATATAGCAAATTCAAAGCCAGTTGGGCTACATGAAGACCTGTCTAAAAGGAGATTGATGGGAGCACGTTCCTTAGTGCACGTTCCTCCCTTCATCATCAAAGCCAGCGATGCTGTATCTCTCTAAGCATATGGTCCCAGGTCCCTCTGATTCAGTGGAAAAGAGTCTCTGCTTCTAATAATTCGTGCGATTATACTGGGGCACCTAGGTAAGGCAGGACCCCCCCCCAAAAAGAAAGTCATTACACAGTGTTCAGAGGCCAATGGATGAGAAACAGAATGTAGACACCACTGGTACTCAGTATTCTGTTGTTCATGGGTGCATTTATTTCCTCAGTGCTGAATGAGACAAGTGTGCTGTTGTTTATTGTGTTTCTACTTTAAACACTCTAGAGAATGGATGTGGAATTAGTTAACTAAAATTTATTTCTGCCAGCTCTTCCACAAAATAAACACACCTGTCTAGATGTATTTCCTAGTACATAGCTGTCCCACTGTTCACAGTTCAGACTCAATATTTGTTGAGCATTCTATTCTTAATATTCAGTTCATCTGGGATCTCCTTGCCACAGCCATGACTTCTTTCCATCTGTCCAAACCCACCCTGTCTTATATATAACAGACCAAAGGTTACTATCTAGACTATGATAAAAAGTCCTAAAAATAAGAAAAAGAAGTCCAATAAAAAATTAGTTTAAAGCTTAGATAATTCACAAAAGAAAATATATTTGCCAGTAAGCACATAGAAAAGATACCCAACCTCCTTAGTGCACAGTACATGCCATCAATAATATTATGGGATGCCACTTCAGACCTACCAGCATGGCAAAATAAAACAGCATAATGATATAAAAAATACTAATCTGCCAATCTGCACACACCTTTAATCCCAGCACTCAAGAGACAGAAGCAGGTGGATCTCTGTAAATTAAAGGTCAGCCTGGTTGAAAGAAAAGAAAAGAAAAGAAAAGAAAAGAAAGAAAGAAAGAAAGAAAGAAAGAAAGAAAAAGAAAGAAAAGAAAGAAAGAAAGAAAGAAAGAAAGAAAGAAAGAAAGAAAGAAAGAAAGAAAGAAAGAAAGAAAGGAAAGGAAAGAAAGAAAAGAAAGAAAGAAAAGAAAGAAAGGACAGAAAGAAGGAGAGGGAGGGATGGAAGGAGGGAAGAAGGAAGGAAGGAAGGAAAGAGAAAGAAAGGGAAAGAAGAAAGCAAGCCCATGCTAGTTGTCACATGAATTAATAGAAAGTCATTGAAAAACAATATGGCATTATCCACAAAGTTGAAAATAGTTATGCCCTGTTATATAAATATGAACTCAGGAGATGGGTGTAAAAATGCTCAAGGCAGAAGGCTAGCTTGGTCTACATAGTGAGTTCCAGGCCAGCCTAGGCTGCAGAGAGAGACCTTGTCTCAAAAATCAAGCATACACACACACACACACACACACACACACACACACACACACACACAAGAAAGAAATCAAAAGTAAGAACTTAACAACTGAAATATTAAATAAATGTTTGGAAATCCTTAGAAGGGCTTCTGAGAGCCCTTGAGACACTTGAACTCCCCATTTCTTCTCTCACCTGCCCATCTTTTACTGCGTTTGTCTGATGAAAGAAAATGATTCCAAGCAAAAGTTGAGTTGAGATGGGTCTCACCTGCAATCTCTGATTTTTTTAATCAGCAATCTTGGTTTGCCCTTCTGCATCCTCAATGCAGATCTAATATTAAACTAGTCACTTTTCTCCTAATTTCCTTTTTACATTAATATTACCAGTAATATTGTGACAGTAAAGCTGGCATTTGAGAAGCACTTTCCCCCAATCTTAGTATAAGATCCCATTTGATTCTCCTCTCAACAAAGAAAGAGCTTGCCTAAGATCTTGGATTAGTGAGTCAGGTTTGACCCAGGTATTTTGTCACTGATGAATGAAATGTGCCCTTTCCTGTAAATCTTCATTGCTGATTTGCAGATCCGCAGATATGCTCTGGAAGGTTTCGTGACGGAAAACAAAGAAGCAGGGATTGTTTTTGGTTCTCTGCCTATATACAGGGTAAGTCAGAGGTTTTTAGGACAACAGTAATAACAGGGTAGGATGAAGTCTGACTTCTCAATCCCGACATAATCACCCCACTGATGCTTCCACAAACATGATGTCCAGTCCAAGACAAGTCTTGGGTTTTGTATATTCATGGCTCAAATTGCTCACCTCTGTCATTGCACATAATAGTGACTGAGCTTTTTCATTAGTGGTTTATTGCCTGCAGGATAAAATCCAAATACCTTAGCCTGGCATACAAACCTTCCATGATATGACCCCTGTCAGATTGTTTAGCCTCAGTTTTTCCACATTCCCCCCATACACCCCCCTATATTCTACCCATGTTGAACAGCACAGCTTGAGCATCGCTGGCCTGCATGGTGTCCATTACTGTGCTTGTACTGCCATCTGCCCAGTAGTCATCTATCCCCTGTTGCTTTTCAAATCTCTTCTCCAAGTTTTCACCCCAGATGACTAATGTTAAGTAACTAATGAAACCAAGAAATAATAAGCTACCAAAATATTTCAACGTAATATGAAATAGATCTTACCATTAATTATCTTTTCCAAGGACATGATAATTGCAATAAATAACAAACAATGATGGTTCTGACAGCAAACTATCAAGAATTAATAGTAACAAGCTGGGGAGGTGGTTCAGTTGGTAAAGTGCGACTCACACAAGCATGATGACTTGAGTTTTCATCCCCAGTACCCACATAAAAAGCTGGACATGGTGGTGTGCATCTATAATCTCTATCCTGGGGAGGCAGAAACAGAAGGATCCCTGGGGTTCCCTGACTAGCCATTCAAAGTGAATCAGTGAGAGCTAGAGAGATGGTTCAGTGGTTAAGAGCACTGGCTACTCTTGCAGAGGACCCAGGTTTGGTTTCCAGCACCCACATGGCAGCCAACAACCATCTGTAACTCCAGTTCCAGGGGATCAGACATCCTCTTCTCTCCTCTCTGGGCACTTCACATATGTGGTGCATTTACATACATGCAGGCAAAACACTCATACACATAAAATAAAAATAAATTTTAAAAAAGAATCAATGAGCTCGAGCTTCAGTGAGAGACCTTGTCTCAAAAATAAGGTAGAGAGCTGGAGGATGACTCAGTGTTTAGCACTTGCTGTGCAGGCATGAGGGCCAGAGTTCAGATTCCCCAAACCCATATCAAAGCTGTCCAGGCATGGCAGCCCACCTGTAATCCCAGTGCTTGAGAGACGGAGACAGGGGCTGTCTTATGCAAGATGACGAGCTAGAAAAGTCAGATCTGACAAACTCCAGGTTTAGCAAGAGACTTTATCAGCAAATAAAATGGAAAGGGATCAAGAAAGACAACACACATGGACCGACACATACATGCACCCACACATACATATACACGCATGCATACCACACAGACACACATGATATATTGAAGACTATAAGCAGTTTATAAATAATTTTTTAATAATAATAATAAATATAAGGTGGCAAAATTACTGAGGAAGACACCAGATGTCAACCAGACATCACCACACACATGTGCACACAACAAAAGAATGAACAGTAGGGTAGCACACAGCTGTCATCTGAGCACTAGGAAGGCAAAGGCAGGAAGATCTAGCATTCAAGACCAACCTACGATATATAAACCTGCCTGAAAAAACAAATCAAAAGACTCACATCCACAGAGAGGGAAGGAAGGAAGAAAGGGGGAGGGGAGGGGAGGGGAGAGAGAAAGAGAGGAGAGAGAGAAAGAAAGAGAGAGAGAGGGAGAGGAGAGAATGGACAGCTAGAGGGTATGGCTTGAAGGAGATGGACTTCCCTTGTGGCACTTCCACCCCAAGTTCACATTCAGAAATAACCACTTTTTAAATTTTATATTATATTGTATGAGTACCTGCATATATGTAAGTATGTCTGTGTTGGACAGTGCCAGCAGAGGTCAGAAGAGGACATTAAATCCCCTAGAACTGGAGTTATGGACCATGTGGGTGCTGGGATTTGAACCCCACTCTTCTCTAATAGCAGACAGTGCTCCTATCGGTTGAGCCATCTCTCCACTTTAAGCATGACTGACTCACTTTGTGGTTTGCAGGTACCGAGTCCCATGAGCCTAAGATTCCTTCCACTCATTGGTTCTGAAGCACAAAGGGAATCTGTAGATGCCGTTTACGGAAAGAAGAAGGGCGGTCATGTTCAACATGAGAAAGTAAGTTCCACTCATTCCACAGGGGATGCTAACACTGCTGCTATCCCTACTGTTTAGTCTTTGCTTCTCGGTCCTTCACAAAACATTCTGAGCCTAAAACTATTTCAGTTCATATTTTTATGGATAGTCCAGATGTGTGAGTGTTCAGCTCCATGAGATAAAAATCAACTGTGTATTTGCTGGGTAGAGAGGGAGAAAATTAAATAGAACCTGTGGGTATGAATGAACGGGTCTTTCCTGCTGCTTCAGGAGAGAAATTCTGTGAGTTGTTTTAAAAACCAAGGAATTGGGTACAACGAAACTGAGGGCAATGGAGCGGCCATGGTTTCTTAATCTTATTGTGCCTGGTGGAGGGGCAAGGGGGCAGGTTGTCAGTGAGCTCCTGCCTTACCAGCAGGAATTTTTCCCATGTATTGACAGGAAATAACATATGATGCTTTTTTATTACAAAATATTTTTATTTGTTAGGTCCATCTTGGATTTGAGGGGTATGCTAAAGATCACATGTTAATTAAATTATAAGCTGAGATCTTCCACTCCAAATTTCATGCTCACTGTAGTAAACCGTGATGCCCTATACAATTCAAACCCTATTCTAATAGTTCTAGAAGTCTACATAGCCCTGACTTAACTGTGGTCATTTAGGCATCAAAATAGGTCAGATATTAAGAAAAAGATCAAGGGGCTGGAGAGATGGCTCAGCAGTTAAGAGCACCAGCTGCTCTTGCAGAGGACCTGGGTTCAGTTCCCAGTGCCCACATGGTGGCTAACAACCATCCATAACTCCAGTTCCAGGGGATCTGACACCCTCTTTTGACCTCTGCAGGCATTTCCCAACATGGGTGTATTTACATGCATGCAGGCAATACACTCATACACATAAAAATAAAAATAATAAATAAAGCTTTTTTTAAAAAAGGAAAAGGATCAAGGCAAAGGGTAATTCTTATGTTTCCTTTCCATGAAGTCAGATTAGTAACAGAAAGAATGTTTTTTAATGCCTACAGTTAACCCAAAAAACACAATGACAATGACACAACCACTTTTTAAAAATATTTTTTTATTTTATTTTATGTGTATGCATGTATTGCCTGCATGTAGGTAAGTGCACCCATGTTGTGTAATGCCCATGGAGGTCAGAAGAGGGCATCAGAACCCCTGGAACTGGAGTCACAGATGGTTGATAACTGCCATGTTGGTGCTGGGAATCCAATCGGGGTCCTCTGCAAGAGCAGCCAGTGTCCTTAACTGCTGAGCCATCTCTCCAGTCCCCCTAACTTGGTAATATTGTTAATGATAGTGGTTAATTTAACTTTCAAAGTAATGTGCCAATTCCAAGGTTGTATGCCTAACATGCCCTCACTCACAGCTCTCTGCAGCAATCCTTTGAAATCATTAAAATAACCAACTCCATTTTACAGTTAAGAAAACTGAAGCACAGGGCATAAGTAACTTATCAAAGATCCCAGAAGAAACCATTGATGAATCAGGGATTTAAAGTCAGAAGCTTGACTTCAGCCTGGGTGTTTAAATATGATGTAGTATGATTTGGAGGTAGGTGAGCTGCCTAGGGCAATCCTGGTGGAAACAGCCCTCTGAGCGTGTATGGACAAAGACAGTCCCCTCACTCTGCTTCCCTTTCCTCCATAGCCTTATCACTGTAGAACATTCTGTCATTCAATAGTTCATTTTTTTCCTACTGTCGTGTCTTTTTTCTCCTTGAAAACTCATTCCATTTTCTTTATTTCACTGGAGTATAAAATCCATAAAGGCAGGAACTTTGACTTGGTCTCAACAGACTGACACTGAAAACAAAAGAAAAAAACTGCTGAATAATAAGTGAGTTTTTAAAAAGAAAAAGAGGAAGGAAAGAAAGTCACCTGTAGTGAGGGACATTCCTTTGGATGGGGCGTGGCAGGTCCCAAAGGGAGCTAAACTTCCCATCTTGGCTCTGGGAGAAAGAGGAACAGCCACCTGACCTGTTGGTGCCCAAGCCTAAAGAACCTTTGGAGACAAAAGTTGGACCCAAGAGCTTTCTGTGTCTTTCTTTACCTTGTATTCTATGTCTCTGCATCCCTTTTTGATTTGTGCTGCAAAGTTATATAACCAGATCCCAGAAATAGCTCCAGAAACATATGGTGTTCATCTAGTGTTTCCTGTAAATTCTGATTTTGTGTGTGTGTGCGTGTGTGTGTGTGTCTGTGTGTCTGTGTGTCTGTGTGTATGTGTGTGCTTTCAAATTTATTATTATTATTAATTATTAGTATGTATGTGTGTGTACATGCATACCAAAGCACATGTGTGGTGGTCAGAGACAACTTCCAAGAATTATTTCTCTCTTTCCATGATGGGATCAAGAGATCCAGCTCAGGTTGTCAGGTTTGTGTGGCAAGTGATGATATAAGCGGGTGAACCATTTCACTATCCAAAGGAGGGCTTTTGAGACAGGATGTCAGCATGTATCCCACAGGCTGTCCTGGAACTCCCTGTTGTAAACCAGGCTGGACTGAAACTTGTGGCAATCCTCCTGCCCTCACTTCCCAAGTACTGGGGTTTACAGACATGCTTTTATATACCCAGAAAATTAGATCATTCTTAATCCAAGGCAAATGTTTTTATATTAAATGAAGTTAAAGTTATATATTTATTCCTTCCAAAAATCCTATTCAAAACAGACTTTATTTCATTTATATGAGCATACTTGATTTGTTTCCAGACCTGTCAGTGAACCAGGGTTATTAATTACTAGTACAGAATTAATTACTAGTTAGCTAAGTCTTTGTTTTTATTCAGTCAACCATTTCCAGTTTATGTGGGTGGGCCCTAGAATGGATAACCTCACAGTTAAGTTCTAAAGCTCTTCTAGCAGTGAGTTAGGAGTCCCACCATTCAACACTCTTCCACCTGGAGATGCACAGGATTCTTGAAATCACTTTTTTTTCTAGAAGGATTAAAATCTCTGATGGTGAAAGTTGGAAAATGGTATTTATCTATAATACTTTTTACTAGTTAATGTGCCCTCTATTCCACAGATGCCACGGAGACAAAGCCTGAAAAAAAATTTAGTCTCACAGATAAATCTGTCTTCATCCTTCTTCCCAACCATGCCCAAGTGAAGAGAAACTTCAGAACTGGCTGTTGCCCAGAGACTGACAAAGTCTGGATGATGCCCTGATCAAGATTCTAGGATGAGGATGAGGCTCCACCAAACAGTCATCCATCGCCCCATCTCAGGCCATCCTAGTGATGGATAAGGTTATTCAAGGAGCCCTGACAACAAGCAAGCAGCAGCACACAGCCAGTTTGTCAACTTCTTTCATGCAGGGAAAGACAAAGGGCAATGTTTCTTGTCATTGTCAATGAAATGGAACAAAGCATAACTACACCCAAAATACGGTTACCAGTGATGTTTTGTACCTCCTCCCATTGTTCACCCTGATCCATAATCAGAATTAGAATGTGTACAGTAAAAGGCAAATTATTTGTGTGTCATGTTATGTGGTGTGCAAAGAGGATTATTGTCATTGTTACTTATTTTCAGTACTAGAGATTGAATCTAGACACTGACATGTGATATGTTATATCCACAGCCCTATTTTAAGACAAGGTCTTACTAAGTTGATCAGGCAGGCCTTGAACTTGAAATGATCCTACCTCAGCCTCCCAAGTAGCTAGGATGACAAGCTTCAGCTACCAAGCCTGCCAGGAGAATTATAATTAAAAAGAAAAACATACCCATCCAGGCTCTCAAAGTCTTCTTCATTGAGGGCAATGCCATCTTGAAGATGTGACTAAGACTTCTTGGAAATAAGATGTCACTACAAAGACTGATTGATTGGAACTTCAGTAATGTGGAGAGATTAGAATGCTGCAAGTCCACAGCCAAATTATCTTGGGGTGCCTTTAGCCCCTTAATAGCCATTTATTGCCCTCCTCTATATGACCATTAGGTAAATCTCTGGAATGCATGAACAGACCCCTAGTTTCTAACAACCAAAGGGCTAAGAATGCTGTTAGATAGCATCTGAGGCTGATAGTACCTTTAACCACTTTTTCTATAACCTGCCTACCTGATGTACCTACAAATGTATTTGAAAAGTATGTTATTTTCTGACTTTCTTTGTTCTGCTATTATAAAACAGTCATGAAATTGCTACTTCATTGGAACATGGTATTTGGGGAGACCTGAATCTGTGTTCCTTGGTCATGATCACTCATATTTGGCTCCAGAATAAACTCTTTTATTCCTTTGAGGCTAAGATCTATGTCTTTCATCAACAACAAAAAACTTGTTCAGAGTTTCCTGAAGTCAGGAATTTTTTTTGTCTTTTTGAGACAGGGTCTCCCTGTAGCCCCAGCTGACCTGGAACTCACTATGTAGACCAGACTGGCCTTGAACTCACAGAGATCCACCTGCAATATTTACATTTCGCTTAGGAATGAGTCCATATTCACAGAACTGGAATAATGTCTGATGTAGCTGGGGTTCATCTTTCATTAACTCTTTTAATAAATGACCTTAGTATTTTCACCAAATGATGAACTGTTACCAAACACCACAGGCTCCATCATCTTCTAGACAAGCACAGCCAAGGCACAAAAGGAGTAGCCTGCATCAGGGAGGAGATGCAGAAGTAACGTCTGCATCTAGCAAAAGTATCATGAGGATTTTATTTAGGTAGCCTATACATGTTTAATAGGTGATGACCCCAGGTCCTGAGGTAGAGTACAGTCAAGAAAACAGTGCTTTCCTGAGCATGCCCAGTTTAAGATTTAAAAAAAAATTCAAGAAGGAAAAATAGTAGACACATTTTGGGACCTCAATTCAAGGTCATGGAATATGTGTTTGAAAGGTTAAAATGGTGGACCAATGCCTTTGGGTATACTCATATTGCAACATAAAGTTTTAGCTGAAAATACTACTTTTATTACAATAGCAGAAAGGCCCCTTAAGAGCCTGAGTGGAAACCCAACATTCCAGTTGAGCAGTGTGCTGGATATCTTCAGTTATCAATTTGATACACCTGGGTGGAGGGAACCTCAATTGAGGAATTTCTTCCATTGGATTGGCCTGTGGCCATGTCTGTGAGGCATTTCCTTGATTTTTGAATGATGTGGAAGGCCCAGCCCACTGTGGGTGGTACCACCCCCCCCCAACAGGTAGTCTGGGTTGCATAAGAAAGAAGGCTGAGCACAGAGAGGAGAGCAAGTCAGTGAGCAGCACTCCTCCATGGTCTATACTTTGGTTCCTACCCTGAGCTCCTGCTCTGTCTTCTATAATGAACTGTAAGCTGAAGATGAAATCCTTTTCTCCCAAGTTGGTTTTGATCTGAGTTTCTATCACAGCAATAGAGAAACAAACTAAGCAGGCAGCGTCAATCACCTGGTCCAGGGACCACCCTTAAGAAGGCAGATTCGCCTTAAGACACAGGCAGAATAATTAATTCTTTAATGAGATAATGTATTTTTTCTGCTCCGAATTCCCAAACCCAATGCAGTAGTTTATTGGACAGCAGGCATGCAGCTTTGTAAGTCTGCCTGCTTCAGAAAACTGTAGCCTCACCTTTTCTTCTGTCTCTGGGCTTCCCAAACATTTTGGGTTTCTTTACTCTTTCTTTAAAACTCCCTTCCCTGCCATGTGGCTGGTACTCCGCCATGTATCTGACCTCCATGCCAGCTTAAAATGGCAGGGCTTTTTGGCTTCTCTCCTCCATTTGCCTCCTCCCAGGCTACCTGCCCTGAGCATTTTTTTCTTTAAACTCTAATAAAATTGTCCTTAAGCTTCTATTTGAGTTCATTCTTAGAGTCTTTTATTAATAAGACTAAGAATCATAAGGGAGGGCCCTAATTTCCCTTGTATCATTTTGAAGATACATTAATATAGGAGTTTGTTTCTAAAAGTGTCTGTCTTGTTTAGCAGCTCACAGAATGTCACTAATGATAGAGATGTAAAAACGAAAGCATATAAATTTGACTGATATGAATCAGATTCTAAACCTAAAGAAAGTGTGAAAGAAAAGTATCAGAAAGGAAACATGAGAATCAGCTAACCTGGGCCTCTTTGGGAAATGATTCTCAGTTCCAAGTAATAAAAGTGTTGCCATGGAAACAGCTGTTTGCCTGCTTTTCCCCAAAGCATCAAACCACCACTTAGTGAAGGAAAAAAAAAAAAAATGTGGTCTTTTTTAAATTCTGAGTTCTCATTCTGTGAGAGAATTAAATGAAAATTCTAAAACAATAGTGACAAAAATATGAACAAAACATACTTAAGGAATAGGTTAGGTGGTTCAGTTAAAGAGAAAATTAGTGAACTAAAAACTTGGTTAGAAGGAAATATCCACAATGAATGATTAAGGGGTGGAAATAGAGACTGGGGAGGAACAGCGAGGTATGAAGAGTTACAATAAGCAATGATTTTTGTTGTTTTCATTTTTAATGACAATGATCTTTTCAAACCTTGATAAAAGCCTTTCTTACTCTTAATGAGCTTCTCTCTGGGTTTCAAAGAGAAGCCTCTCCTTCCCTCTACAGCCCCACCATGCTTAGCACTCCATATATTGAATTGCTTCTGTCGAATGTTCTTCCTCCCAACTCAGGCCCAGTCATGATCTCCAGGCCCTTTCTCCTAATAAACTGCCTTTTTCTGAAGGAAATTATGTGCCAGCTTCCTTTTCCTGAACTGACTAATGCTGCTCTTTAATCATTATCTCTTTATTATTTCACCTGTTTTAGGATAGATAGATATTAGTAAAAATCAATACAACTCTACCTACTTCATAGCAAAACTGCTAAAAAATGGTAAACAAAGAAAAATATGGAAGCAATGAGGGAAGAGTAAAGGACAAAGCATCCTCTTGGGATCCAAGGAGACGTACTTCAGCAGCTTCCACTCACTCCAAAGGAGGGATAAGCCAGAAGACCAAGAATGCTAGCCTCAGACTCCTGAATAGAATAAATGCCAATCCAGTATTATCAATCAAGAGAAAATATCCTTCAGGAAGGACCGCCAAATGTCAAATAAGGTTTTGACAAACAAAATGAGAGAATCAACAGTAGTAGGCACACTAAAGAGCACTGAATAATATCCTTTAAGCAGAAGGAAAATAGCTCCATGCTCAGAGACAGAGAAAAGATGAGAGTACCAAAAATGGGAGATCTGTGACACGCTCAGGGGAACATTGACAGGATAAACCAGCTGCTTCTAAAATTAAAACACAGGTAATAAAGTAGATGGAAGATAGAAAGGGGGAGGGGACTAAATCCTGATTTTCTTTGAGGCTCTTGAATTGCCTGGAAGAAGGTGAATATAGTGTAAGCACTCTACTACGCCAGGAATGTGTGTGATAATCTCTGTGGAAACCTCTAGAAAAATAGTGATAGCACCTATGACTATGGACAAACACAGGAGAGAAATGACAATAATAGAAATCACGTGATCGAAAAGCAAAGGAAAAAGGAGGACAGGACAAAGAAAATGCATAGTAGCTGCCAGAGTGCTCTCTCTCTCTCTCTCTCTCTCTCTCTCTCTCTCTCTCTCTCTCTCTCCTCTCTACCAGGCCATGCACCCTTGCAGCCTGTACTTTAGGACAAAGGACTCGGACCTGGATGCAGGGGAATGAAGCCCCAGTGTCTCCTCCTCAAATCTACAAGACAATTTTATGGACCTACTTAGTACCTAACTCCATGCCGGCCAGGTCAAACCAGACCACATCATATGAAGCTTGCCCAGCCCCTGTGGAAACTTATGAGTTAGAAACCCCCTTTTTTGTAGGGATTTGAGGGTCTTTCCTTTAAGCCCTCATCATGCTGTAGATGGTAACCATCTCCCCTAATGCAGTCCCACTTCGGACCTGAAGGCCTGCTCTCCCCCTTTTAAATTTTAAATTTTTTAAATTTATTTTTATTTTATATGTCAGGTGTTTTCCTTGCATGTATCTAAGTGCATCTGTGCATGTAGTGCCTGCAGAGGCTAGAGGAAGGCATCGGATCCCGTGGAATGGGTTACAAGTTACAGATGGTTGTTAGCTGCCATGTGGGTGCTGAGAAACAAACACGGTCCTCTGTAAGAGGATGAGATGATGAGAAATCAAGCTTTACGTACACAATGTGTTCAGTTTCCTGTAGGTATGCTATCTTTCAAAATAAAATCTTTTTTAAAAAAGCTATCTGTTATGACATTAAAAATAGAATAAAACTATTGTCATGACCTGCTGTTTAGAATTATGGCATGTTGCCAAAGCTTCAAAAAATAATTGTTCTCTTTTACCTAATGTCTGTTTTATTTCTGAATGATGAGCTACGGGAGACTTGCTCACGTTGTTATTTACAGGTTCTCCTCTGAAAATAATGATGCAGGTGTGTACTCTTCTTTCTAAGATGTAAAAAGTCAAATCCATGACAGCCATTACATTTTTCTTCTATAACTATTTTGAGTGTTTGCCTAGCATATACAATGCCCTCAGTTGGATTCTTAGCAACATAGAAAGAAAGGAAGAGAGGGGGAGAAGGGAAGAAGGGAGAGATGAAGGAATTGAGGAAGAGAGAGGCAGGTAAGACAGAGAGATGAAGAGAAGAAAGGAGGAAGGAAAGAGAGAAAAGAAAAATAAGGAACACAAAATATTGCTACTGAAACAAGAAAATAGGTCAGAGTGAGGTCCATAACGCTTTACACAAAGCCTTACAAAGTAAGCATATGGAGGAGGAAATGTTTGAAAAGAGGAAGGCTAGACAAACCTTCTTCCCCCCACCTCCTGCATTGCCACCAGTAGCCAACTCATTCCAGCCACTGGTGCAGGAACATGGGCTGTCTGGAGTATCTGTGGGTGACCTATGGCTCATTAGAACACTAAAGTACACATCAATGGGTAGATATTGAAGATGCTAATGAGATGTGCAATGCATGAAGTCTATGGTAGTACATGAAACAGAGAGCATACGTGGAAAAGCCCTACTATGCAAATGTGCCCCCCACCAAGCCCTGATTCTTTGTAGGCCACTACCATTTCAGCTATTAAGTTTTTTCAGTTCTGGCCCACATCCTCCCTTGGAAAGGGATTCTTTCTTAATAAATTCTCTTACTTTGCTTGTTCCTACCCATGTAGCTTTGTCCAGTCTGTTTGTTTGTTTGTTTGTTTGTTTATACTGGGACACAAGAACCTGTACCCACCTCTGGAAGTTCTCGCCAAATCCTAGTATCAGCTGATGTCACTGTTTAATAACAGAAGCACTATTTAATGACACGTACAATTCATCAGGCACTCATTGACCACTAACTGAGAAATACTATCCCACAAGATCTAGCTCCAGCTGTCTCTGCTTTATCTCTTTGCAGAAGTTAAATTCTAGGCAAGCAGGCTACTGCCCACCCCTTGAGGACTTCACCCTTTCCCTTACTTTTCTTTCTTCATGCTACTGGCCATCAAACATTTCCAGTTTCCTCACAGCTTGAGTAAATTCTTCTACATAAAAATCTGTGTGATGATACCAACCAGCAACAGGAGCTTCCATTCCTTTGTGGCACTGAGTTGTTTTTTATTGCACCTCTTTTATGTTGTTTAACACATTCTACACTGAAGCAGAGTTATTTTATTTTTTATATTTTGTTATTTTTATTTATATTTGAGTGTATTGCCTGCATGTATGTAAGTATACCCATGTTGTGCAATGCCTGAGGAGGTCAGAAGAGGGTGTCAGATCCTCTGGCACTGGAGTTAAAGACAGTTGTTAGCCACCTTGTGGGTGATGCAAATAAAAGCTGGGTCCTCTGCAAGAGCAGTCAGTGCTCTTAACTGCTGAGGCATCTCTCCATGCCCTATTTTAAGTCCTGATGCTTCATTCCGGATTCTCATGTTTTGATGAGTTCTGGACCAGAGAGAAAGATTTGGGCATCAGAAGATCTGGTCTTTAGGTTCATCAATGAGTCCCAGTTGGGATGAGACTGTGAAGGCAGCAGAAACAGAACCCCCAAAATGTCAGTATGAACAGGCAAAGACCTGCTCAGAAAGAAATGCTTAGAAGAATTAAAACGGATACAGGAGAAAAATTCAGAGAGAATTGGACCTTACAGAAGCCAAGGGTTTCAAGAAAGATTTTCAAAGGAAGAAATTGTCAGCAATAATTTACTTGATGATGATGATGGAGTGAAATGATAGGAGAATAATTCGATTGATGATGTTGATGGAGTGAAATGATAGGACAGAGTTTGGGCTTGTGACGCTGCTTCCATTCAGCTCTTTCATGGTTCTGATGATGCTGAGTCATCTAGCCTGTATTTCGCTTTCAAAAATAATATATTTTGGGTTGTGAAAGTAGGAGAGATAGATATAGAACAGCTAGAGCTTTCTTTAGAGATAGGAAGGGCTTAAATTTGTTGAAAGCGAATCATAAAAGGGCAGACGGAAAGAAACGGAAGATAGGGAATGCTTGTGATATTTGATAGAGTAAGAGCTGCCTTAGTCCTGAGTGACTACAAATTCTCTCTCTCTCTCTCTCTCTCTCTCTCTCTCTCTCTCTCTCTCTCTCTCTCTCTCCTGGGGATAACACACCCAGGATCCCACACATGTTAGCAAGTGCTCTGCTATTGCCCTCCATCTGCAGGTGATCGGCGGCAATTCTTATCTTCCATTGTGACAGCAAGCAATAAGAACGTGGGTACGAATAAAGATGAATTAGTTGTGACTACAAGTTACCACTAGAGTGTTGAGGGGCCAGGAAGGCTCAGAGGTTAGGAGCACTGGCTGCTCTTGTAGAGGACCCAGGTTCTGTTCCTGGCACCCACATGGTGGCTCACAACCACCTGTAACTACAATTATAGGGGATCTGATGTCCTCTTCTGGCCTCTGTGAGTACTGCACACATGGTACACTTTCATATGTGCAGGCAAAACATTCATACACAGAAAACAAAAATAAAAATATTTCTAAAAAGAGAAAATTGAGGGAACTTTTGTCACTTTACCTTGGTTGCCCTTGTGAATAATACCAATTAACATGTGCTTACTGGGTTTTTTTAAAGTTACTTTCATTTTTTAATAGATAAAAAAGGTTTATTTTGTCTAAAGTATTTATTATTTGTCAGGTCATATTAAGCACTTGGTACAGATTTTTCTCAATGACTTTTTAGAGGGCAATGCTATTGTTATCTCACATATGAGAACGAAGAGGCTTAGAGAGGTAAAGTAATTTTCCCCAAATCACTTCTTCTGGAAGCAGAGGAGCTGAGAATCCAATCCATGCCTATTTGATTCCTGAGCCACACCATGAACAGTCACATCACAAGTACAAGAATTTTAAGTAAAATTGGTTTGGGTAAACTTGAATATTCTGGAAGAATTGAAGAAAGCATTGTCATTCTAGACATAGCAGACTCCCAGGTAGCAGTTCAGATTCTGCTGAGTTTTACAGTCCAAGAATCTGTAATTGGCTCCTGGCTACAGAGTTTCAGGATCTCTTCTTGTAATCTGTCAGAAAATTCTGCAGAATGAACCAGATGGGAGGATGTTTGGCCAGTGATTCAGTGGCACAGCAAGGCAGTGTGCCTTTATGGACACAGGCTGATGGGGAAGACAGTGAATCAAGAACAGTACTGATCAGCCCAGAGAAGTGAGAGGCCATGAACCACCCTGTACTGGCAAAGATGTATTGATACGTAAGAGTGAAACCTGATGTGGTGAGATTCTTTTAGCAAAACCCAGATGTGGCTGGATTCTCTTAGAATCTCAATACTCCAGAGTTGGAGGAAAGAAGATCAGATCATCCTTGACTACAGGGTGAGTGTGAAGCTAACCTGGGCTACATGAGATTCTGGTTAAAAAAAAAAGGAAAGAAAGTAGGGAGGAAGGGAGGGAGGAAGGGAGGGAGGGAGAAAGGAAGGAAGGAACAAAGGGAGGGGGAAGGAGGGAGGGAGGGAAGGAAGGAAGGAGGGAAGGAGGGAGGGGAGGAAGGAAGGAGGGAAGGAAAGAAGGAAGGAAGGAAGGAAGCAAGGAAGGAAGGAAGGAAGGAAGGAAGGAAGGAAGGAAGGAAGGAAGGAAGGAAGGAAGGGAGGGAGGGAAGGCCCAGGCTGGGTCACAGTGAACAGTGGGAATCACAGGTAAACTTGTACCACCTAGTCTTGGTGCTGATGGAAACATCAAGCAAGGAGTTTGCGGTGATGCCCCTTTGTTCCTCGGTAGAGTCCTGTAGTAATTTGAATGAGAAATGTCCCTCATAGGCTCAAGTATTTGACTACTTGGTCCTCAGTTTGAGGGAGATCCTGGAACCCTTACAAGGTGTGGCCTTGCTACTGAAAGCATGTCATTGGAGGTGGGCTTTGAAAGTTTATAGCCTTGCCCCACTTTCATGTTTACTATCAGAGATGTGAGCTCTCAGCTTCCTGCTCCTGCTGCCATACCTCCTGCACTTATCCCTCTGGACCCATAAACCAGAATAAACTCTTCCTTTTAAGTTGCCCTTTGTCATGGTGCTTTATCACAGCAATAGAAAAATAACTAATGCAACTTCTAAGTAGGACTAGGTTGAGGACAGATAGCAAATGTCATGTAACATTTCACTCATCTTGGCATTTGAGTGATCCCTAATTCATAGGGTTGTAGTGAGAATTAAGTGTGTGTGTGTGTGTGTGTGTGTGTGTGTGTGTGTGTGTGTGTGTGTGAAAATGTACTCCATTCATAGAAAGCCCAACTGAAGAGCTTTCTGTTCTCATCACTATTCTAACCAATAGTGTCGGTCTTAGTGTTAGTATTGTGCCCTCTTGCATCAATAGATATGAAAAGTATCAAAATTGTTTAGTTTCTACTTATCAAGTATATATGATAAACTTCAGAAAATAACACTAAAGGGATATACAGAATAACTTTCTCAAATGTTTCCATAGCCTAATCCCCAGTGTATGAATGTTATGTTCTCAGATGTGATTAAAGATTTCCAAGATGGGAAGATGATTTAGCTGAGCCAATATAATCACAAAGGCTCTGAACGAGGAAGGCAAGAAGTTCGAAGCCCCAAGAAGAGCTCTGATAGCAGAAGCAGAGGCTGAAGCGGTATGCTTTGAGGGTGGATGAAGGGGATGTGGCCTGCCTCTGAAGATTGCAAAGCATAAAAATAGAGTCTCCCTGGAGCCATTGGAAGGACCCAGCTCTGCTGGCATTTTGTTTTTAGTCCTGTAACACTCACATCAGCCTCCCGGCCTGGAGAACTCTAAGATAATTAGTGTTTTCAGCCCTTAAGATCCTGTTAATTTGCTAAAGCAGCGGAAGAAAACTAATGGGCCAGGGTGAAGTGCATGGAATTACACTGCATTTCAACTGAGGTGTGTGTGATCATTAATTTCAGATCTCTCCTCACACCCAGAGCTAAGAAGTGTTAATGGAGGAGGAAGAAGACTGGTGCAGAATCTTCTAAGACTAAAGGAACTGTGATATAATAGTAATTGTCAACCTGTCTAGATCTAGAATCAGTTAAGAGACTTATTGTGGGTGGGTCTGTAAGAATATTTTTCAAAAGAGTAATTGAGGAGTGGGAAGATCCTTCCTCAGGGTAAGAGACACCTTCTAGTCACAGCCCAGATATAAGGAGATCCAAGGGATCCAAGAAAAGGCTGTTGCCCTTTGCCTGCTTGCCTTCACCTCTTGCTGGTGAGGACATCTCTAAACTCTATTGCTACTGCTGCCATCCTTTGAGGACATCAGAATCCAGCTTCTTTGGCTTCCCAGTGTGGACAGGCAACCACTGGCTCTGTAGGAATCCTTAAGGACTTCAGCACCAGATTGGGACTGCTGAGGCATCCAGCCTCATGGACTGAGAAGCGATTGAATTCCCAGCCCTCACAAGTGTGAGAACAGCCATTGTTGGACTGTCCAGACCATATTGTGTATGCCACTCTAATAAATCTCCTGTATTAGTTACCTTTCTATTGCTGTCATAAAATACCATGATGAAGGCAACTCATAGAAGGAAGCTTTATTTGACTTATGGGTCCAGAAGGCTAAGAGTCCATCATGGCAGAGGAGGCATGGCAGGAGGCAATTGGAACAGAAAGCTGAGACCTCACATCTTCACGCATGCACAGGAAGAAGAGAGGGCAAAACTGGAAATGGGGCAAGGCTTTGAGTTCTCAGAGCCCAGACCCAGGGACATGTTGCCTCCAGAAAGAGCAAACCTCCTAAACCTCTGCAAACAGTACAGCCAACTGGGGCCAAGAATTCAAATGCTTGGAGCCTGTGGGATCATTCTCATTCAAACCACTGCATTTCTTTTTAACATATGTTCATCCTATCAATTCTGCTCATATACAGAACCCTAACACAAATTATAGTACCAGAAGTGGGTCATTGTTGTCATAAACCCAGGCATGCGGTTCTTAGGCCTTTGGAACTGGTTTGTAGGAGGAATGTGGAAGACTTCAAAACTTTGAGCTAGAAAGCCCTAGAATGCTGTGAGCAGCCATTGTGGGAGTCTAGAAGACCAGAGGTGGAGAAAAATGCAGAATGTGGAGGCCCTCTTGTTGATTTTTAAACTACACTAAGCTGGAGAATGGACAGATGACTCAGTCAGTAAAGTGCTTTCCACACAGGCATGAGGAACTAAGTTTGGTCATCAGCACCCACATAAATATCCAGGAGCAGCATTCATAGGTGGTATTCCCAGTGGTGGGGCAATGAAGACAGGAGGATCCCCGGGGCTCGCTGAGCAGTCTTGCTGAATTGATGAGCTTCGGGTTCAGTAAGAGACCCTAACTCCAAAACAAAGGTGAAAAGCAATGGAGGAAGAGACCCAACATCAACATCTCGCCCACACACGGACACACACACCCAAATGCATACACATGCATACCCCCCATACACACACACACACACATGCACATACACACAAAACTATAATCTTTTTGAGAGTAAGGCAATTTTATACTTTGTATAGTCTGATTAAATTGAGCTTTTTTTGGATAAACCCAATGAGGATATAAATGTTAGCCACAATACTGAATATCTTTATTCTATAATATCCTGAAACCCCATCTGTGATTTAATTCAGCCCAGTTTTGAGGCCAAACCCGCCCATCCTCTTCTCAGTAGCCAGGATATTTTTTGTCATATCTTATCACATTTTAGAAGGACATAATTAGATTTATTTTAGTCTAGCAGATTTTACTTCCACCAAACTGAGAACAGTTCATAATAATTACCAATGTGATAATCATCAATGATAATTTTTACATGAGACAAAAATATTTCTAAAATATATAGGTCACAACACACCCTTTCAGCATAAGCAAAGTCTCAAGAGAGAATTACATACTTTGGCCAGCATAGATGGTGATTATCCCCCCAGAGCACGATTCCTTTCATTATCTCTGCTCAAAGGTAGTCTTTTTATTGAATTTATGCATATTCCCTACAGAACATGTTAATTGTCTTTATATTCCTTTCCCACTGGCACCCTCCCAATAGCCCCTGACTGGATTTCATGTAGGCAATACACTCATACACATCAAATAAAAATAATTTTTAAAAAGTAGTTTTAATTTGCATTTCCCTAATTACTAAGGATGTCAAACACTTCTTAAGGTGTTTCTTAGCCATATTTATTTCTTCTTTTGAGAAGTGTCTGTTCAGATCCGTAGCCTATCTTTTATTATAGTCATTTGTTTGTTTTCCTGATTCTTTGTTTTTGAGTTCTTTATATATTCTGGATGTTAAACCTCTGTCAGATGTGTTGCTGGTGAAGATTTCCTCCCACTCTGTGAGTTTTCCCTTTACTTCCTTGGTTGTTTCCTCTGCTGTACAGAAACTTTTTAGTTTAATGAGGTCCCATTTATTGATTGTTGGCCTTAATTCCTGAGCAACTGATATCCTGTTTAGAAAGTCTCAAAGGTAGTCTTATAAGAGAGTTCCTTTTTGAGGATACCAAGGTGATGTGAGGCAGTTGTTAGAACTGACTCAGAACATTACACACAGCTTGATCAGTTTCTGAATGAGTCAGCATGTGGATACCTTATAAAGCAAAAATCACATTGTCTCCTTATCTGATTGTCCACTGTGTTGAATACAATGACTTGCTCACTCTAAGAGCTTAATCAGTGCTGCTGACTAATTTATTAGAGTCAGAAATATCTGTTTAACTCTATCATACCCAATTCAGTTTTATTCTATAAATGACTAAGGAAAACATCTCTGTAATAGTCTTGAGAAGGAATGTATAAAGAAATATAATTTTCCAGGCTTGCAAGATGGTCCAGTGGGTAAAGGCACTTGCCACCCAAAGATGCAAGCCTGAAGACCTGAGTTCAATCCCTGGAAGTCATGTAAAGGTGGAAGGAGAGAACCAACTCCCCAAAGTTGCCTTACAGAGAGAGAGAGAGAGAGAGAGAGAGAGAGAGGCATACTCACAGAGAGACACACACGGTAAAATGCATCTTTTTAAACAAAATATGTTTTGATGATACATCCTAAAGCTCTAAGAACTCTCTTAATTACTAGGGTGGTTCTATGTAGATGAAGTCAACCTCCTGGGGAGGATTATCATTCAGATTCAAGGATAGAAAAAAGAAAGGAAAGAGGCACGGATGCCAAAGCAGGAACGTATTCAGTCCACTTGGACCTTGGAACTGAACTGGTCAGATCTAGAATATTCTTCCATGTGCTATTGGGCTTTGGTATGGAATCGCCATGACCAAGGCTAAGATTTTATAGTTCTTTACACTGAGGTAAGCTAGGGAGAGCAACTCCTACCAAAATCTTAGGGAAAGTTTTTCAGTGCCATGGTTAAAATGTTCCATGCAAGTGGCCTACTTTTTACCTCAAGAATTCAGGTTATCTGTATAAATCATAAACTTGAGATGAATTATTTACATGGGTCTCTGTATGAATCAGAAAACTGAGCCGTAAAGGTGGGCATCACTGTTGTGCATCTAGATTTCTTGCAGAATAACTCAACTGAATCTACAAAGTATACCTGCAGTCAAATATTCAAAGAGCATTTGCTGAGCTCCTACTTCAGGTCAGAAGCTGTGCTAAAGTGACAGAAATGAGCAGAACAATTGAAAGCAAGTCACTTGCTCTTTGTTAATTATTTGTTGTCTGTTACCATGAAATAGGGTCTCACTATGTAGCACTGACTGACCTGTAATTCACAGTCTTCTTGACTCTGCCTCCCACGTGCTGGTATTACAGATATGTGCTACCACACACAGCTTAAGGTGAGGTCCTTCATAACTAATCAATTCCAGAAGGAAAGGATACACAAATAAGGAATTACAATAAATCAGATCATTAGAGAGGAATCCAAAGTACGGGATTATCATCTAGTACAGAGCACCCAATCACTTGGGGGGGGGCTGTTAGTAAAGATGCCAGGTTGAGATTAGAGCATCATGTGGATGCAACTGAGAGATGTTCTCAAATGAGGGTCTGGAACCAGAAACATGTTTAGGGAGTTGAGGCAACGGTTAAGACTTCACAAGGAAATAAGTTGAATGGAAAGAGAAAAGGAGAAGAGGGAAAAAAGGACAGGGAGCACTAAGGTCTACTGGGCATTTCAGGAGTAGGTGACGGTGCCTGGGGATGGGCAGAGTCACAAGACAATGAGGGAGAGAACACCAAGATGATAGCGTCAACCAACAGTAGTTGTTTGAAAGTAGCTGACTTTCAAAGGCCAAAAAGCTAAGAGTATAGAGGTGGCTTGTGAGTTCTGAGAGCTCAAGAAGAATGCACTGGCCTAAAAAGTGGAGTGGTGGGGGCAGAAGCAAACTACGGCAATCAAGGAACAGAGTGGGAGTCTGATCTGGGAGGAACAGGGACAAAGGAGCAACAGCGACTTCTCAATCTGCTTTGTCAGGAAATGAGATTTCAAGAGGTCAGAGGAGGTAGAGAGAGTACATTATTTTTGTTCTTTCTTTTACTTTGGAATGGGGTTAAAAGTGACAATCATCTTTCGTCTTAATGAAAAAGTGACCTGAACTTTTCCTGGGCAATCTAGGCACAGTGGGATGATAAAATCAATAAAAGGCCCAGAATGGAAGCACCAAAGAGTAGCGAGGCAGGAGAGACCTGGTTCCAAATCCTGAGGGCTCCTTTACTAGCTGCGTGACTGAGCAAATGACTCAGACTTGCAAGACTGGACTTTCTTGTTTATACCTTCTAAGCAGAATATCCCTCACAAATTTGTAGAGAAAATTGAACGACAAACAAAAGTATCCAGAGCACCTAGCCAGTTTCTCAGGTCTCCCTTCCTTTCTCTCTCATCCTGAGCAGAAAACAATCAAAAAGGATTTGATAACATGTATTTATTCACCCTGAAATAATATGGAAATCCAAATTCACAAAAATACCAAACCAATTGATTTACGCTAACCAACAAGTTTGGATCTGAAGTATAATGATGGAAAACACAAATGCTACCTCCAGAAACCTACACGAAATAATAAAACCACATAAAACAGACAATCTGCAAATCTGATGAACAGATAAAGCAATGTCATGGAACTTCTACATGGCCTGTTCAATGCAAAGCCTGTGAGAGACCATTTTTTAGCACTTATCCTGAAAAAAGAGCAAATGCTTCTTTCAAACTCTACTCTGTAGGGAAGAGCTGTTCATTAGGCACTATGTTAACTGAAATGAAGCATTCCTTGTTGATATGGCCTGGTCTCTGCTTGACAGATATTAGTGTTCAAGTAGAGGTTGTTCTGCCCAGACTACAGACTGAACTGCATGGTCTAGAAGGTGAGTTCCAAGCCCAAGGCTCTACGATAGGACAGACCTCTGTCAAATCTCCTCTACCAATGAAGAAAAGATGGCAGTCGTGTCATGGATAACTAAGACCATTCCCTTTGCCAGCCAGTTCTCAAATAAAATGAGGGTTGAGACGCCCTGTCAGAGTGCAGTCAAGAGGGTCTCAGGATAGACTTGAACACTGCCACAAACAGAGTTCTCATGGATCAAATAGCAGGTGCTTCTTTTATAAAGCTACACGAATGTCAGAGTTCTGGAATCTAGTCATGTCATCCCTGAGTCCAGACACTCAGCCCTGTCAGTAAAATACAAAAAGACAGGCTTCTGTTTCATGGCATCCCAAGGGTTCTTTACCAGATCTCTGTCTGAAAATGATCCCTGAATAGTACCTTCCTGGATTATCTGATGAAAACATTGTTTCTGGGTGCCTAAATTCTATAAACAATAGGTGCCCTTTCATAAGACCTTTATATAACTCTTGCAAAGATATCCAGGAGGATTCCTTTGTCAGACTATTTGATACTTCAAATAGCTGAAAAGACAAGGTAAGACAGTAGGGTTGAGAGGGGAAGGGAGAGGAGGAGACCAAGAAATGTGTCCTTGAAGAAAGACCTAAATAAAATACACACACACACACACACACACACACACACACACAAGCAGAACAGAAAAATTAAAAGCTCAGTTCCAGCCCTTGGAAGGCTGAGGCAGGGAGATCACATGTTGAGGGTTTGAACTGCCCTCGTACATTTACACACATATACACACACACACATACACACACACACACACACACACATATATATATATATGTGTGTGTGTGTGTTTAAAAAAACAGTTCTGACTGGAGAGATGACTCAAGGGGTAAAGTATTTACTATTCGAACATGAGGACTTAAGTGTAGATCCTTAGAACCTATTTAAACTCGTGTTCAGATATTTTATGTTTATTTTTCAGTAGGTTTTTGAGTTAATATACTTCTCTTTGGTTTCTCACACCACCTAAGCTTTATTTATCTCTCTTCTCTCTCCCCATCTAACCCCCCCCCCATCCAATTAAGGTGCTCGAATTTTCCCGTTGCTAGTCCTTAAAATACATGACAGAATGCATAAAATTTGGTGGGGGGATATGGGGGTATGGGTGGAGGAGGGAATCTAAACATGATTAATATTTATTGTATGAAATGCACAAAAATTCAATAAAAATATACATTGAAAATTCCGGTTGTGGTAGTATCCGTCTGTATCCCAGCATTCCTGCAGCAAGATGGGAGGCAGAGACAGGAGAATCCCTGTAAGGCCAGCTGCCTGCTGCCTGCTACACACGGCACCAAACAAAAAAGACCCTGCTCACACAAGGTGGAGGGAGAAGACTGACACCCAAGGTTGTTCTCAAACCTCCACATAGGCTATGACAAGCATACACCTACAGTCAGACATATAAACACATACATACACACAAACATACACACACATACACAAAAAAAGAAAAAAGTTCTCTGGAATGAAGGTAAGAAAGAACGAAACAGAAATTCAGGTCAGATTGCAATTAGCCAAGCTATCAAGTTAAGGAGTTTGGCTAGTAAATTCAATTTTTTCATTTCTCTTCATTGCCTAGAACAGACCATACTGATTTAATCATTGATGAAGAAAAATATGATAACACATTTGGAAAGGGACAAAAATAAAAGATTTGTTACCACATGGAACAAAGGACTTTTTTATGAGAACAGTTATAACTAGCTGACCATCTATGGGAAAATGACGTACTGAATCTACAGTTAAGAGTTTCATTAATTTTACTATTTATGTTCTGCTAGGGGAAGCGAAGTGACATGGACTATTAAATACTGCTACTTCTGCAACTGAGTTAACAGTTAGACCAACAGAGAAAACTTCAAATTCACCTGTACCATGTGACAGTTGGATGTTGTCTACAAAATAGTTCAAGTAACAGACTCCTCTTCCTCTCTTCAAATTCTCAGTCAATTCAGCTCAGATCCAGAATATAATTTAGACCTGAGGTGGAAGGACTCCCATAGATTCTTCTAGAAAGGATTGCCTGACTGATCTGGAGATCATTCTAGATACCACTACAGAGTAGATCATTTTCCCTGAGTGGCCCTGAATCTTCAAGGAAACATCCTAAAATCTCACACTTTACAATTCACAGAGCTAAACTTAGTCTTTAGGACAAAGAACAGAGACTCTGCAATTGCCCTCCCTAGGTTCAAATCTTGGCATCACAGATAAATGATTTGGAAAGAGTTATATTCTCTGTGCACAAGTTAAACTGGTTACAATATGAAAATTACAGTAATATCCACACCATAGAGGATCTATGAAGATTATATAGGTCATGTGAAGTTACTTAGGAAAATATATGTACTCATGTAAAATATAATCATATATAAATACACTTTTCTAATTTTTCAGCTTTTCGCCCAGTATTCATCCCACTATGTTCCTGGCTTACACATGTTACACACAAAAAGGTTTCTGACATTTCCCTCATCTTTAGTCTTCATTCTTTCCTACCCTTTGCCAAATAAACACAGTGAACTTAACCAGTAAAAAAATTAATAATAATAATACAAAACCCAAATCTCACGTCTTAGTAATTATCAAACTTTCACTTACGTCAGCTATGACATTTCATTTATTGCTTACAATAACTAAAAGGAAAATAAAAATCATCCTGGGCAATTGAGAATGTGCTTTTTCCATCATAAGTTAGAACTCTTGGATGTTAGGTCTTGGTTATAGCAGCTTCAGATGTGTTTTCAGAAAGCGGAAACAAACACAAGCAGCTTTCTTCCTGGAGGGAAAATCCTTTCTCCCAAAAGTACTGATTTAGTTCAAAGGCAAACCTAACTCTAATCTAAAATAGAACAAGATGGAAAGTTTCTTAGAAGAGAGTCTAAGCGTAGGACGGGGGAGGAGAGGAAGGGTAGTCACACACTGAAATCTCATTCTTGTACATATCCTAGTACATTCCTAGGAAACAATCAGAATTTCTGTGTCTGAGTTAAAGAAGCCCAGTAAGCTGAATGGGAAAAGTAGAAATGGAGTTCGACTGGGTGATGGGTCATGCACACCTGCAATCTGGGTATTTGAGAGGCTGAGACAGGAGGATAATGAGTTTCAGGCTATCCTGGGCCACATAGTGAGATGATGTAGCACTCCCCACCCTAAAGCAGAAAGGTAGATGAGGCTCTGGCTTCCATATCTATATTCAATTCACTTTCAAGATTATTGGGAAATAAAGCCCTCTAGAACCAGTGTTGTGAGCTTCCTTGGCAAGCTCCTTTCCAGATGGAAGATGGTCCAGGGCATTTCAGACTCAGAAAGCCCAAGAAGTCTGTGAGGTATGACTTTGAATGATGCATATCTAGTGTTTCTCAAATTGTCTTCCAGTGAAGATCCAGGAAGTCATGCTCTCTGGATTCCTCCTTAGAGTGATGGGTAAAAGAGACTGCCTGGATTCCAAAACACAAGTCAAAAAGATGAGCTTCTAACCTAAAAATGCCTAGAATACCGGGATCATAAGGCTGAAGAAAATGATGGTGTGGTAACACATGCCTCTAACCTAACATTCAGGAGGCTGAGGCAGGGGGACTGGGAATTCAAGGTCAGCCTGGGTTACACAGAGATATAACCCCCTACCAAGGAATGACGGGAGAGACTAACACGGGCTGGAAAAGAACACTTCCCTGAAGAGTGAACATTTGGACAGGCAAACTGCCTGGATGTGAAGGATCAAAGGAGAGTGTCAGCACTGGTGAAAGAGAAGAGACTGCGAAGAAGGAGGTCACGTGTCCACACAGGCTTTGCATCTCCTTCCTGGAGCTGGTGGTGGCCCAGAGATGCTGTTAAGAGTAGCAAAAAGCCCCGTAAATTTAACTGGTCCAGACTATAAAATCCCTAGTCTATCTGTTGGAGGACCCACTTTTCCAGTCTTACTGGTCAATTACCTGGCGATACCACTCCTAGGAAGGCAGGTTCACTTTAAGCTATGCTAAATAGATGGGCAGAATACCTGCTGCATTAATGAGGTAGCAAATTCCTGCCTGGAACTAGGGCAGATCTCTGCAGAACTTTCGAACCAGCCACAATCATGTAGGTCTCTGTAAGTCTGTCCGATTTCCTGAATTTTTCAGGAAAATGTAATTTCCCCTTTTCCTTTCATGCCTTTCTTACTAAACATGTTTTCTTTAAGGCTTTGGGCTGCCCCTAGCATCTTGTATTTCTTTACTTTTTCCCTAAAGCTTCCTTCTCCCAGCCTCGCGAGTCTGACTTCTGTGCAGGCTGTAAACCTGCACGGCTTCATGGCTTTCTTTCCTTCTTCCCACCATTCACCTTCTCAAGGCAGCTGCCAGGATTACCAGCTTGCCCGCCCAAGGATTTTTCTTTAAGATTCTAATAAAATTGTAAAAGCTTCCGTTTGGATCCATTCTTAAAATCTTTCATAATTTTCAATAAAAAACAATTCCGTCCTTGGAGCCTGACATGGCATATTTACAGCTTTTGTGTATTTTATTCATTGAACTTTATGACACACCTGTGGCAGAGGCAGAGCAATGCACCACATCTACTGTAATGATGACAAGAGGAAGAAGTTGTGTAAAACCCATGAGAGAGTCCTTTTCTTGAGTCCAGGCTTTTAGGTTCTAAATCCAAGGCTTCTCACTGTACAGCATCTCAGCCAATCAAAATAAGGTTTTACAGTATTCAGGTATTCCAGAACATCTTGTTATTCTTTAAGCATCAATTGTGTTTGTCAACTCTCTGTCCCTATAACAAATACCGGAGGTAATCAATTTCTATCGACTCACAGTTTGGGAGGTTTCAGTCCATAGTTGGTTGGACCTGTGGTGAGACATCATGGCAGGAGCACATGGGAGGGTAAAAGCACTACCTCATATCTGCACAGGGAAAGAGGAAGGGCCTGGAATTCTCTAGTCACCTTGAGGGGCATGCTCCTTTTAATGTTCCTATCAGTCTGGGAGCAAAGCCTTTAATACACGTGCCTTTTTAGGGTATCCTAGATTCAAACTGACAGCACTGTTTTCTGGTGTTTTTCATGGTATAGTAGTTTAATCTCAGTATTTCAAAAATCTAAATAATGAAAATTATGAGAGCCACTCAGAAAGTTAATTTCATATCAAATATGAGCAAGAAACTAAAAAGCACTTAGAGTACATTACTCACCTCTTAAAACCCATCAGAATTCCATTATGTTGTGTTATTTCCAATTTCCTAAATGGCATGTAAAGCTGAGTCTCTTTTTCCTTAAGGAATTTTTATTTCCCCCATAGACTGTTTTGGCCCAAACTGTTTCCAGAAACTCTTAAAGGAATTTGAATGAACTGAATGTCATAGGTTAGGAAGTGACCCAAGGAAAACAGAGTAAGACAGAATTAGGCAGAAAAGGGAAAGGAAAAATGAAGACGTTAATAAATTAGTGGTTCCTTTTGTCTGTTGTCTTCCTTGAGAGGCCCAAACCTATTTTCAATTGTATTGTCTTTAATACAATAAATTATTTCAATTTATTCCTCCATGTGTCCATTCTAGAGAGATTTAGTCTGGAAGACTAAAAGAAGAATAGCTCTTAAGCTATCTCACTTTTAGCTTCATTATTTTCTCGAGACAAAGTATAGAAGATTCTGGTACTATCGTGGTGGCAGCTTTCATAAATACTGCTAGTCATAGCCTAGGGGTCAGTTCTGCAGGATTATGAAGATAAATACAACCAGTGTTCTGTCATTTATCCCAATGTTGACTACTTGAAGTCGTAAACCTGTGATAGCATTCTTGCAGCCTCTTTTAATGGTCACTCACCAAGGCCATCAAACTGATGGCCCCATCACAGCTGCTGTTCACTGACCCCAGCTCTACATGTTATCTTCTGCTCTACCAGAAAATGCTCTTATTCTAGATGAAGCTCAGATTTTAATATTCCTGTCCTCATTCTCAACTCTGACTATGAAACTTGGACTAAAGGGAACTTAGTGTAATGTTACTGGAAATATGGTAGAGATTAAACCCAAAGCTTTGGACATAAAAAACACTCCACCGCTAAGCTATACCATCAGCCCCAATGCAATGAATTTTTGCTAAAACAATCTAGACTTCCATCAATAAATATTGATTAAATATGGTACATCCAAACAGTATTTAAAAAGTGAATTTCGTTGACATGCGTTGTCGCCTAAAGTCAACATGGCTTATTAAAGTGACAAGGACAAATCTAAACAATCTTGTGTGAGCATCTGTGAAATGAAAACCCCCTAATTATTCTATTTCTAGTTTTTTTTTTCCTGTGTGTCTGTTTGTCTGACTGACTATACCTATATGAAAATGAATTTTAAAAGATCTGGAGTTGGGTATGGTGACACATGCATTTAATGCCAGCACTTGAGTCACAGAGGCAGGCAAGTCTCTGTGAGATCAAGGCCAGCCTGGTCTAGGCCAGCTGAGGCTACAGGGACACCCTGTCTCAAACAAACAAACAAACAAACAAACAAAAAGATCTGGAGACTTTATTGGTTTGACTAACAGAAATTCTTGAATCCACATGGGATATAGTTGGACATATTTGGTATCCAGAATTTTAATGTATAAAATTAAACTTAGAAGCAAAATGTGAATTGAATACAAAATGCTTTTTGTCTAGGGAGGAGCAGGCTTCTAGCCAACGCACAATGACGACTTCAAGTAAGCCAAATGAGCAAGGAGGGGGGCCTCCTATAAGGGAGGCGCAACCCACTCAGCCTGTATGAAGATGACTCTTCTCAAAAGGATAGGGCATGTAGCCCTGTAGCACTGCCCATCCCAATGATGCCGACAGTCAGCCAAGTCATACCCATCTGAATCTGGAGGTACTCTCTGATCACCCCCTTTCCTTTTAATAAGAGTCTGTGTGAGTTCTTTCATCTCTGACTAAGGAGGAATAAGAAACAGGCCCCAAGCCATCAGTACCCATGAATAGCAATCTCTCTGCTGTGAGAGAGGTCAGGGAGGAGTTCTGCATCAGCTGCTGCTGCAACAGCCTTAAAAGATGTGTCCACAAGGCTTGATTTGCACCTACTACAATGTTAAGAACTTTGCTTGAAAGGTCTACGGTGATACCAAAATACAAAAGATTGATCAGATATTAATGTTCATTTATGTATTTGGCTGGCAAGGGCTCATCACTTTCTTTCTTCCTAAGTTTTCAATCTCCCCTCCCTGTTTCCAACCTCCTCTCCTTTCTATACGTACTATGAATTTTAAATAGTTCATAGAAATAGAAGGGAGATTTTTTTTTTTTGAGAAGAAGAAGGGAGTCAGCACACTGGGAATACGCTAATCCGTATATAAAAATATCATAAAGAAACAAACGATTTTTTTTTAGATACCTCCCCTAGCCTGGACCAGTGGAGGTGCCTATTCTGGAGCCTACAGTGAGAATGTGTTAAGCTAATGCCCACCCAGGGATGCCTGGTGCCAAGAAGGGTGTCTGGTGCCCTGGCTCAGGTTGGCAGTAAGGTTCTCACATAGGTTCATGGAATCCTGGGAACCGCGGAGCAATAGAATGCCCACCACCAACCAGAACTCTTGTACAACAATCTGCTTTGTTCACTCAGCCTGAGTAAAGTTTTTGTTTGGAGGAAGGGTGGACTGCTGTTTAGATACAAACAAGCTACTCTAGGTCAGAGGATTGCAAAATATATTCTTTCCCCTACAACTCCCAAATCATTCTGGGAATCAAACCCGGGGGTCCTGTACATGCTAGGCTCTACTACTGAGAGCTCTACTACTGAGCTGCATGCTTAGCCCCTGTTTTAAATATTGTGTGTGTGTGTGTGTGTGTGTGTGTGTGTGTGTGTTGTTCTGTTTTTTGCTGTTTTGAGAGAGGATCTCCGAGAGTCCCAGCTGGCCTGGAACTCACTACGTAGACCAGGATGGCCTCAATCTCACAAAGATCAGCCTACATCTGCTCCCAAGTGCTGGGAATAAAGGCATGCACCACCACACACAGCCTCCTTTTTCTGAGACAAGGTCTTGCTAAGTTGCCCATGCTGGCCTTGAACTCACTATATAAACCAGGTTGGCCTTAAATGTGTGATTCTCCTGTCTCAGCCTCCTGAGTAATGATGATGACAGGCCTGCACCACCAGGTCTGGCCTTTTTCCTCACTTCCTGTGGCGTCAGGATGAAACCCAGGCCTTCGCATTCTCTGGGCAAGTGCTCTGTCACTGAGCTCACCCTACCCCTGGCCTGTGCTTCTGGAAAGGGCCAGAGAGTCACCATTGCAGGCTTTGCAGGTTGTAAATTCTGTTCCAATGCTCTGCTCTGCTGTGGCAGCACAGCAGACAGGCAGATAACTACGACAAGTTAGTGGGGTGACAGGAGACGCACAAGCGGGCACATGGGGTAAGTTTAGAACCCAAATTCAGTCTCAGCAGTGATTCCCACCCAGAACTCAGAAAACAGCCAGTGAATGACACACACACTGGAGAGGCCCTGGCCTGGATTTCCTATGTCAGTCTTCCCATGGCCCACTCATGACCCAATAAATGTCAGAAAAATGGATTTCAAAACTCACAAAATAGATAATGATGTGCTTTCTATATTGCATAAGGATCTGCAGATAATCTTTTAGTCTTGCTTGTTAGATCTGGCCTCCGCGGGCATTGCACAACACGGGTGCACTTACATACGTACAGGCTATACGCTCATGCACATAAAAGAAACAAAGAAAGAAAAACAGATGGGGGAAAGCCTTTATGAGATCTAATTGCACAGCATTAGGGGACAGCATGGGAAGATGTCTCCAGGCTTGCTAAAAAGTGAGTAGAAGGAACGACCTGGGCCTTCAGCCACAAGGCCTTGTATTGCGGCTGAGGCTTGCACATGCAGGACTGTCATTTGTAACAATCACGATAGAGTTTTGGGTTCCACCAGTAACAGGCTTACGCTCATGCACATAAAAGAAACAAAGAAAGAAAAACAGATGGGGGAAAGCCTTTATGAGATCTAATTGCACAGCATTAGGGGACAGCATGGAAAGATGTCTCCAGGCTTGCTAAAAAGTGAGTAGAAGGAATGACCTGGGCCTTCAGCCACAAGGCCTTGTATTGCGGCTGAGGCTTGCACATACAGGACTTTCATTTGTAACAATCACGATAGAGTTTTGGGTTCCACCAGTAACAGGAGGTCCGAGGAGTCAATGGTAGAAAACACTCAGTGGGAATAGCTTTTGGGGTGAGTGAGGTCATGCAAAGCCCACCAAGCCTTGTGATGGTGGCTGAGGCCAGTAAGCTGTCTGAAGCCGCTGGAGCTGGAGGAGGGCCCTCTGGAGGAGGATCATGGCCTCTGGTACAGTGTTCCTTAGAGCTGGTGTGTAATTTCTTCAAGGGTCCACAGCAGCATTCAAAGCCGCTCTCAGCCCCAGGGCAGCAGTCAGGCACAGGGAAGAGTCTGACAAACGTCAATCAACTGAAGTGTCAAACCACCTGGCTCCCAACAATGGAAAAGTAGTGTTAAAGGGTGCTTACAGTAAAGACCTATCACAAGCATCTGTAACTTTATTCAGCAGTGCTTAACACTTAGCCAAACACCCTCAGGAAGGGTTGTATCCCCTCCTACTCATCTGTCTCCAAATTATTTTAAAATTGAAAGATGCTAGACTTCTCTCCACAATGGGAAAAAATGTACATTAACATAGAGAAATGGCTCAGCAGTCAAGACCAATGACTGCTCTTGCAGAGGCTAGGTGCTCTTGCAAAGGACCCAGTATTGGTTCCCAGTACCCCCCTGGTGGCTACAATGGTCTTTAACTCCAGTTCCAGAGGATCTGACACTCTTTTCTGGCCTCTGCAGGCATTGCTCAATAAGAGTGCACTTACATATATACAGGCACTACACTTATGCACATAAAAAAGAAAGAAAAAGAAAGAAAGAAAGAAAGAAAGAAAGAAAGAAAGAAAGAAAGAAAGAAAAAAGAAAGAAAGAAAGAAAGAGGGGGAGGGAGGGAGGAAGGGAGGGAAGAAGGAAGGAAGGAAAGAAGGAAGGAAGGAAGGAAGATAAATTTACTTAATTAAAATTAAATAAACCTTATGAAATAATTTATAGTGTGGCTTAGTATTTTAAATAATTTTTTTCTTCTCTATATAGTCAGTCTTTAAAGGCACTAAATCAAAAGGAGCAGAAAATATATTCATTTGAAAGTAAAGTACTTTATAATGCAACTGACTATGTTCAAATTCTATTTCAGTTGAGTTTTAAAATTATACCTTATGGGAAAAGTGGGAGAGAAGGATGGGGAGTTGGGGTTCCTGGGAGGAGTGGAAGGAAGGAGTTGGGGTACATATGATCAAAATGCATTGTTTACATATATGAAATTATAAAAGAATAAAACTCTATTAAAAATTACACATTATTTTACATGAAAACACAAATTTTTCATTTATTTTTTGTTTGCTTGCTTGGAGACAGAGTCCCTAGCCCATGCTGGCCTCTCACTCCCTATGTACTTCAGTTTGATCTTGAATTCCTGATTCTCTGCCTCCACTTCCCTGAGTTCTGGAATAACTAGTGTAAGTCCCAGGTCTGGTTTATGCTGTGCTGGGGATTGAGCCCAGGACCTCATGCATGCTGGGAAATCACTCTGCTAACTGAGCTACATCTGCAGCCCATACATTGACTTTTAATTGATGTAAAAATAAATTCCTTTTATATCATGAAGTCTCATTTTGATATGACGTAGCTGCCCTACTTAGAGAAGGACATCCAGAAGCCACATCCCAAGCTGATATATGCACCTTTGTAATAACAGCGCCATGCTTTTTATAGCAGCTTGCATGCGGGCTATTTGACCCCCTCCTCAAGACCTAAATATAAGAAACCATCTAAATGTAAAGAACTCTTTCTTCTTTCTTTTTTAACCTGTACTTTTGGTTTTCACAGATATTAAGAGAATATAAGAGATTTCACAGATATAAGAGATTATAATCTTGCCAGTTGGTCTGATCTACATTCTTTCCTCCTTTCTCTTTTTCTTTCCCTTCCTCTCTCCTTCCTTCCCTCCTCCTTTTCTTCCTCCCTCTTTCCTTTATTTCCTTTCCCTTTCTTTTGCAGATTTGTCTGCTTTTATGTAATAGACATGATTTTAAGAATGTTAGTAGGATTCAGACACAGATTACCTTCCATGGCCTCCTTGGGGACAGCACTGTCCCTCAGGATGGTCAGTGCCCACCGATGGCTCATTCACAGAATTGAAGCAGCTGTTTGTTTCGGTTTTGTGTTATTCTTACTGTTGTTTCCAATTTGAGGACCATTTTCCAAATCCTACAGAATCTGGGGAAAAGTTGGGCCCATACCTGCGCTTTCAGAGAAAGAGGGGAAAATGAACAAAGGATAGTATTGTTTCCCTTTCCTCCTTTTAAGTCACTAAGGCTTAAGGTGAATTTGGACTAGAAACTGGGTCTTTTTTCCCTCTGAATGGTCCATGTCAAGCTGTCATGATTTTACCCCCAGAAAGGCAAAATCAGAACGAATCGACATGGCTTTTCTTTCAGCAGGATGATGGCAGTATGCCCACAAAGTGAAGCACTGTAATTGCGGCCTGCTTTGAAACTGGGTCCTTTTTGTTCTATATTCATTTGTCCTTTCTTCTAAGTTAAATTTTAGTAAAAATTTAAACTGTCTTATTTGTATTTTCCACATTCAGTATAATCCATTAAAAACACCTTTGAACCCTCCTTATATGTCCTTTCTTGCCTTCAAAAGCAGCCTTTGTTTTTCGTCCAGACTCTTCTGTGTCATTTCCAGCATCTAATTTTAATGGAAATAACTTATTTTCAGTAAGGTTTTTGAAAGCCGGGTTCCTCCCTTTCAGAGAAGAAAACAGCTACACGATGGCACAACTTCTTTCAAGCAAGTGTTGGCCCCTAGTGGACCAAAGGTGACAACACAATTTTTGAAAGATTCAATAGACATTGAATATTCTGATTGGGGGAGAACAGATTGCAAGCACAAAAGAATGCAGAAGAAAATGCGATTTATTTTCCAAAGTAGTATATATGCATTGTATGATATAATAAATCATTATCAACAAAACTGACTCCTTGGTCAATTTAAGGCTTAGAAATACAAAAGTTATCAAAGACAAAATTATAAGTCAAATGAAGCTGAGCATGGTGGAATACCCCTTTAATCTCAGCACTTGTGGAGGGAAGGAGGAGGCAGGCTGATCCCTATGAATTCCAGGCCACCCTGGTCTACATACTGAGTTCCAGGACAGATAGAGCTATATTGTAAGACCCTGTCTCCAAAAAAGAGTTAAATAAATAAATAGTCAAATGAAAAACTTCGAAAAACAGCTATGGCATATAAACTCTCAGCATTTTTAATATATAAAGAGCTTTTACAAAACAACAAACTGTAAGAACTAAATTTTTCCATGGTTTCTATATATAAGACTAACTTGCAAAAATTATAGCATTCTTCACATCAGCATTAACTAGAAAAATTTTAAAGGCAAAACAGTTTACAGAAGTAAAGTACTAAAGTGTCAAACAATCAAACTTAACATATGCAATGTATGGGGGAATTTTTTAAATGGTAATAAAGATCACAGATGATCACATAAATAAACAATTTTAAATAGGTTGATTTAAATTTTACAAAACTGTCAAAGTTCTCCATGTTAAGCTAAATTCACCTACATCCCAAACAATAACATTTATCTTTGGGTTTCCTTTGGGAAACCACAATACACTTATTCTAAAATATATTTGTGAATGTAAACGTTCATACCTGGTTCAACCCTTAAAAAAAAAAAAAAAAAAAAAAAAAAAAACAAGAGAAAAGGTCCAGCAGATAAAGTGCCTTTATGGCACTTGCCACCAAGCCTGACGACCTGAGTTTGATCACCAGAACCGGCATGGTGGAAGGAGAGAATCAACTCCCACAAATTATCCTGTGACTTCCACATGTGTTCCCCAATACACATTTAAGTAGACAAATGAAATTTTAAAAATTAAAAAAAAACAAGTGAAAAGACTTGTCCTGTCAGATAGTAAAACAAAATATGAAAGCCACGGTGGTAAGAAAGTGTGGACCCTAAAGAACAAGTGAAGGACCCAGAGAACAGAAGGAGTTTAGAAACAGATGTGACAGCTGTGTGCATTCATGGAGATTTATGGACGGTGGAAACAACACTACAAATAAATGCAGGGGGAACCTGTGTTTTTTAATAGATATGTTAGATGCACATCCACATATGGCAAATAATAAAACCGAATTACTGTCTGATACCAAATAACAAAGGTGAACTCCAGACTAAAAACCAAAATGTAAAAGGGAAAGAGCTATAAAAATTAATAGACAGTAATACAACAAAATGTACTGAGTTTCTAGGGTAGAAAAATTTTGCAAAATTTCAATATTATGAATCACAAGTGAAAAAAAAGTCAGATTATAAAATTTTATGGGTTTTTATCGTTTAAATTTTTAATGTTTGAGAATGTCGTGTGAAGTGTGGTATTTACATCATTTCCACCCTTCTCACTTCCCTTCAACACCCCCACTTCCCTCACTACTTTCTGTCAATTTTGTCACCTCTTCTGTAATTATTGTTGTTAGGTATCTATACACATAGCGTACACATGCACACATGTACATATAAAACCTACTGAGGCATTTAGTGGTGTTCGTATAAATACATGTTTAGGGATGATTACTTGTTTTACATTTTTGAAACTATTTTATTTATTATTTTTATTTTATTTTATGTGTGTGAGTGTGTTGCCTGCTTGTATGTAAGTGCACTTGTATCATGTAGTGCCCATTGGAAGAGAGCATCGGATCCCTGGGAACTGAAGTTACAGACAGTAACTGCCATGCGGGTGCTGAGAGTCGAACTCAGGTCCTCTGCAAGAGCAGCCAGTGCTCTTAACCACTGAGCCATCTCTACCCCTGTTTACTTTTTTTTATGTGAATGAGTGTTTTCCCTGCATGCATGTAAATGCACCATATGTATGTAATGCCCCCCATGCAAACACACAGATATATACATAATTGAAAATAAAATAATAATCCCAGCATTTGGAAGGCAGAAGCAGGCAGATCTATGTAAAACTGAGGCTAGCCTCATCTACATAAAGAGTTCCAGACAACCTGGGGTTACAGGGAGACCCTATGTCAAGGGTGTCTGACCCCCTGGACCTGGAGTTACAGATGATTGTTAGCTGCCATGAGAGTCCTGGAAATAGAACCCAGTCCTCTGCAAGAGCAGTCAGTGCTCTTAACCACTGAGCCATCTCTCCAGCCCTTTGTTTTTCATTTTTTAATTCCATCTATCTATCTGTTTATCTGTCTGTCTGTCTGTCTGTCTGTCTATCTATCATCGATCTATCATCGAGACAGGATCTCACTATGTAGGCCAGGCTGGTCTTCAGCTTGTGTTCCTCCTGCTTTTCAACCTCCTGAGTACAAGCATAACCATTACAATTGATCATTTTAAACATTATTTTGAGAGATTTTTGTTCATTCTAATGTCTTAAAATTTTTTACAGGGTCTGAAGAAACGGCTCAGCAGTTAAGAGCATGTTGGTTCCCAGCACCCACATCACAGTCCATAACCACATTTAACTCCAGCTCCATGGGATCTGACACCCTCTTCTGGACTCTGCATGCATTTGCACTCACATGTACATACCCATACACAGACAAATAGACATATACATAATTGAAAATAAAATAATAATCCTAGCACTCGGTAGGCAGAGGCAGGCAGATAGATCTCTGTGAGTTCAAGACCAGCCTCACCTACATAAAGAATTCCAAACAAGTTGGTGATACAGGGACCTGTCTCAAAAATAAATAAATAAAAATAATAAAAATAAAAATGTCTTTAAATTTTTTACATCTACTTATATATTTATTATATTTATGTATTTATTTATGTATGTATTTATTTATTTATTGTGGGGTATGTGAGAGGTATAGTGCACTTGTGGAGGTCAGAGGACAACTTTCAGGAGTTACTGTCCTCTTGAATTATAATGCATAGGAAGCACTTAGAATGTTTCAAGTTTGCCTTATAGATTTCATATACTTATTTAACATGTGGATTTTCTAGTGCTAGTACACTGTTAATCTCAATTTTACAGATGAGACAGTTGAAGTACAAAGGTATCTGAAGCCACTGTAACTTGGCTCTCAATTCAGTGCTTTTGACCGCTGCCCTTGGGTAGTCACAACACAGAAAGAGAGGGGCGCACATAGAAAGGGGCTATGCTAACTTCCTTAAAGTGTATCAGCTTACTGGCCCTTTTCCTACATTGCTTTTTAAAAGTGATTCGGAAAGAATCAATTTTATTTAGACCATTCTTGGATGTGTTCCCTCATGGAATTCTTGACGCAACTCTGGGAGATGACTACTTGGCGTCTTTTATAGAAAAGACTAGAGCAGAGCAAAGTAACTAATGTTGCTATGGTCCTAAGGCTATTATAGGATATGACTCAAATATGATTCAAGCTGGATCTGTCTCACTCTACAAGCCTGAATTCTTCACCATGACACATGGGGGCTAGTTACCCAGGAAACGGGATGCATCTAGAGAAGAGGAGAAATGTTCAAGTCCAGTTAATAGCAGGCTATAAGCACTGAGGAATTAGCAAGACAGTAAACACAATCCCATCTGCAACTTTCTGGGTTAGTCTTTATCATTTGACTTTTTTAACCAAAAATTCTTTGCAAAATCTATCCCTATTATTTAGAGGACCTATAATATTATTTTGTTTTCCATTCCTATATAGAATTCCATTATATAAATTCATTACAATTTAATCATTCTATTATTGACAGATCTCTGAGTCATTTCCAGGTTAGGGCTATTATTAATAATGCTTCTATACTTTCTGGCTCTAGCCCTCAAAGTCTGGCTCTCCAGTGAGTTCGAGATAAATTAATGGGACAGGACCTCTGAGATCATACCCATGTGTATGTATCTGTTTTCACTGCCAAAGCAAAATATTTAAGACTGAGTAACTCATAAAGAAGTTTATTTAACTTACTGCTTTGGGTGTCCAAGAGTGTGATGCTCTAGTGAAGGCCTTCTGGCTATGTCACAGCATGACCAATGGCATCATGGTAGGAATGCATGCAAGAGGAAGGGTCACATGGTGATGCAGAGACCAGAGGGGTCAGTCTTTCTGTTTAGTAACAACTCTCTTTCCAGAGCTAACAGGGTCCCACAAGAACTACCTTAATCTCTTCCCAGAGCAGCATCCTCAATGACCTGACTACCTTAGAGGTCGAAGGTGCTCCACCTCTTACAGGCTCCATTGCTTCTTACTATGGCCACGTTACAGACTAAGTGTCCAGTACACAAGTCCTTGAGGGAACAAACCTCATTGAAACCATATTACCAGTTTAGCTCTTCATTCCTACACGAATTCCTTAATAAACTGCACACTGATCCAGACTGAGAAAGCACCCAGAGTAATGATCCCATCTCTAAAGACATTCAGCAGTACCAAAACTCTGTCAGGGCACAAGAGAATTCACTCATCTCAGTGTTTTTAAGATTTTGGATTTGTTTTGATACCATACACACACACACACACACACACACACACACACACACACAGGTTGGGAAAATTCTATCCATTTTCCTTGTGAGCTTTGGACTTGGCCATAGGCATAAAATAGATGTGGTTCTTTTGCCTTTAATGGCAGAGCATGACTTGCAATAAGGTAACAAAACAATAGTTCCAAGGAGGTAAGGTGATGAAGGGCGTTCATTCACCAGAGAGCCAGAAGGGATATTTCTATTGAAAACTCAGTGAAACATAAGCCAGAACACTGGAATAGACATAGATACATCAACAGAGTGAGAAAAACAGCCAGCAACAGAATGCTTAGTGAGTAGAAATGCAAGATGGAGAGGCACAGAGGAGTCACATTGATTATCAGGCCGAGTGGTCCTTCTGCGGTGAGTGCTGAATTCTGCATGCCGCAGCTGCTTTCAGAATGACAGGGTAATGAATTTCTGTCCACTTACTCGTCTTTCAGCCTCCAGGGGATTTACTCAGCCAGCAATTCTATTTTCAAAAGCAGAGGATAAACACATGCCTTAATCCCGCCATTTAAAGTCTAATAAGTATTTTCTCTAAGACATCTGTGGCCTCTTTTTCTATAGTTCTTTTGTGACCACATTAATATTTTGGTTTATATGTCTGTAGATTTCACCTAGTATTCTTTTTTTAAAAAATCTGCTTTATTTTATTATGTTTAGACAGGGTCTCAAAACAAAGGCTGGCCTTGAATTCTGAGAATAACCTTGACTTTACCCATCCCATACCCACCACCCCAGGACTGGGATCACAGATGTATGCACCCATGCCAAATTTTATGCATTGCTGGAGATCACAGACTTCATGCATCTTAGACAAGCAGCCTACCAATGGAGCCACAACTATCACCACCACCACCCCCGTCCATTCCCTAGTATTCTTTCTATATTACTTCAAATGGCTAAAAGTTTAAGGTCTGGACACAAACTTCACTTTGATCAAACCTGGGCTTTGTTACTTACTAGCCATTAATTTACATACTTTAGAGAACATTATTAGATCTCTTTATTCTTTGGTGTCTTCACCCGAAAACTAGGCTGAAAAACAGACCTAGCTGGACTGGTTCATAGGATTACAAAGATCAAATGAGACAATGTCTGTAACGTGTAGTACAAGATCTGTGTGTGACACTTGATTAAGTGAAAACAACAGTTTGTAATACTTAGCTGTGTGTAATGACTTTGGTTTGCGGAGAACTTTCACACACATTTTTCCTCTGTTGTTCACAAAGACAAGTCAGAAAGGCTAAGTTTTCCCTTTGTTACAAAGGAGGAAGATTTGCCCTTCAGCATCATTGAATGCCTCACTCAGCATCATTGAGTAGGTTGTAGACTCAAGGTCTTTGATCTAAAAAGATGTTTTCATCCTCAAATTATTGTCCTTTGAATAATCTCATGTTTTTTTTTAACAAAATGAATTTTAAGAGCTGGAGATATAGTTCATCTGGTGAAGTTCTTTCCCAGCATACATGAAGTCCTGCATTCAAGTCCCAGCACCCCATAAACCAGGCACAGTGCCACAGGCCAGTCATCCCAGCCTGGAGGTAAAGGTAGGAGAATCAGTTCAAGTCCATCCTCAGCTACACAGGGAGTTTGAGGGCAGCTTGGGCTACATGAGCCCCTGTCTTTAAATAAGTAAATAAATAAATGAATTTTTTATTCATAGCTTTACTGAGGAAATACATATAACAGACTGTACTTATTTAAAATATGCAATTTAGCCAGGTATGGTGATGCACACATTCGATCCTAGCCCTCGGTAGGCAGAGGCAGGCAGATCTCTGTAAAACTGAGGCCAACCTGGTTTACATAGTGAGTTCCAGGCCTGCTAAGGATAGAGTGAAACTCTGTCCCAAAATAAACAAAACAAATAAAAAAACAAGTGCAATTTGATATGAAGTTGGTAGGTTAGGAGCACAAGGAGTGGATCTGGGAGGAATTAGGAGTGGGACGTGAATAGTGAATATAATCAAAATAAATTTTTTGCATGTATGAAAGTCAAAGAATTCATAAAAGATATTATATTAAAAATACCCAATTTGATGGAGTTTGACTGATATGGAGCCCATGAAACCACTAATAGAATTTAGATCCTTTATATTGTCATCAAGAAATGAAACATTTTGGGGCCTGGAGAGATGGCTCAGCCATTGAAAGCATTGGCTACTTTTACAGAGGACTGGGGTTCGATTCTCAGGACCTACATGGCAGTTAAAAATCTTCCATAACTCCAGTTCCAGGGGATCTGACACCCTCTTCTGACTTCCATGGGCACTGCATGCATGTGGTGCCCATACATACAGGTGGAAGCAGGCAACACACATACACATGAAATTTTAAAAAGCTTTTGTTTAAAAAAAAAAGAAAAAAGAAAGAAATGTAACATTTGGGGCTGGAGAGATGGCTCAGCAGTTAAGAGCACTGGCTGCTCTTGCAGAGGACCTGAGTTGGGTTCCCAGTGCCCACATGGCAGCTCACAACCATCTTTAACTCCTGTTCCACGGGATTTGGTGGGCACTATACGTGCATACTTGCAGGCAAAACACACATACACATAAAATGTAAGTCCTCAAGCTGGAGTTCTGAACAGTCATTAGCTACTGTGTGGGTGCAGGGAACCAAAGCCAGGTCTTCTGCAAAAGCAGCCAGTCCTCCTAACTGCTGAGCCATCTCTCCACACACCCTTTAAACTTTTTCTTGGGGGGGAGTCTTTTTGAGACAGGGTCTCCCTGTAGCCTCAGCTAGCCTGGATTCACTATAGAGAACAGGCTGGCCTCTAACTCACAGAGATCTGCCTGCCTCTGCCTCCCAAGGGATGGGATTAAAGGTGTGGGCCACCATGCCTGACTCCCCCTTTAAACTTTTAAAATTTAGATTTTTTTATGATTGACTTGGCCATCTTAATTCATAATAGAATCATTAAAATAAGAATCCAACTCTTGTCTTCTATGTGCATGCTCTCATCCTAAGTTTATGTTTTCTCTCAAGAATAACTCCAAAGGAACAGAATTGATTAAATTAAAACTGAGGGTATTCCTCCCTTGGAATCCATCCCACTCTTGGAATTTTATCCTCATTTTTCTTTTTCAATTTTTTTTTCAGGATCTCCCTGTAGCCCCAGCTGGCATGGGACTTGCTATGTAGACCAGGCTGGGTTCAATCTCACAGAGATCCACCTGTTTCTGCCTCCCAAGTGCTGCAATTAAAGACATGCACTGCTGTTCCCTAATCGTCCTCATTTTTAATAAATCTATGCTTGGTCTACAAAAAACATACAACTACTAAATAATGAAAAGTAAAATGTGCCTATGAATGTTACCATCCATTTCTGAAATGATTCTGGGACTTGAAGTTTGATTTCTCAAGGGAAGAAATAAAACTTGGTTATAAATGACAAAACTCAGCTCAAACTGACTTTTATAAAAAGGGAATTCTTAGGCCAGCTAGAGATGCCTCTGCAAATAAAAGCACCTGCTCCCAAGCCAGATGACCTGATTTTGATCCCTAGGACTCACATGGCAGAAGGGAACCAACTCCTGAAGGTTGTCCTCTGACCTCCACACAGGCTCCACGGCACATATACATAATGTGTACCATGGTCCATACATAATGTGTACCCATACTAAATAAATAAAGTAATAAAGTAATTTCAAAAACACGAAAGGGAATTCTTTCCCTGGGTTATGTATTGAATTGTGTTCTTTAAAAAAAAATAGGCATCCCAAACCCCAGAATGTCAGAGTGTGGGTTTATTTAGAGAAGGTATTCTTTACAAAGGTTTTCCAGTAAAAGTGAGACCACTAGTGGGGGTATTTGTGAATATGATCAAAACATATTCTGTGAAGCTATATTTTTCAAGCTGGAGAGACAAGCACGGGCTCTAGGAACAAAATGCAGCTCCTTTTTGGTTGTGAATTAAGCCTGTAACAGTTATACCATCTCTCTTTATTTCAATCCATTACATTTAAGAATGTCCAACAGCCTTTAGTTCCAGCATTTGGGAGGCAGAGACGGGTGGATCTCGGTGAGATTGAGGCCAGCCTGGTCTACATAGAAAGTGCCAAACTGGCTGGGGCTACAGGGAGACTTTTCTCAAAAAGACAAAAAAAAAAAATACTGTCCAATATTGACAACTCTTATAAAAAGCTTCTAAACAAAGGACATAGAACTTCAGCAAGCATTACCAACAGCAACAAAAAAAAATAACTTTTTCAAGTGTATCAATGGGAAACATGCATTTAGTGTGCAATTCCCACTGCACTAATGATTGATAGACTGAAAATATATCTTATATACATATGATATCTTTATAAAGGAGGTAAATCTGAAATAGATGCACAAAGACAGTGAAAAGATGACCACATGGAAGCCAGAGATCAAGGCTGGAACAGATTCTTCATCCACCCCTGCAGCAGCATGATGCCATATTATGATGATGTTAAATAAAGACAACCTGACTTAGCATCCATTTTAACTAAGAGTTGAACCTAAACTATTCTGAGCCCTTGTTCCTTCAACTTTCCAGAACTGTGTTCTCAAACAAAGACATTACTCTCTTTTGATTGAAAAAATATATATCCAGCATGAAATGGGGAAGGAAAGCAGAAATTTTCTTATGAGGAAATTTTCCATATCTGATGCCTACTGACCTAGAACAGCACACACAACCACAAACACATGTCACCAATCTACTCCTACCTATTGTTTGCAACACTAATGGGATAATCTCTTGCTTTCCACAGTTTGCAGCAACTTTGATATTCACCATACACACACACACACACACACACGTACACACCCATGCACACACACACACACACACACACACACACACACACACACGCATGTACACACGCATGCACACACACGCACACACACACTGTTCTGGGTCAAAACATGGAAGGGTCATGAGGGATTAGAGCTATATGTGTAGGTTATAAGAGGTCCCAAGGCCTAGTAAACAAGCAGTGTATACAGTGTAAACAAGCAGAGATGATGTCCCTGAAGCATTCCCACAGTTCCCCCTTACTTGTTTTATAAGAGTCATGCACTTGCTATAACGGAAGGCATTCCCAGAAAAGTCATTCCCACATAACCCCAAGAAAAAAAAGGAACCTTGCCAACACCCCTTGGGCTTCCAGCCTCCAGAATTATGAAATAAAGAACTATCATTGAAGCTAATTACAGCCCAAACAAACAAATGCACCTTCCTGCACACCTTCCTTATAAAGCAGGAACTCCAAGATTTCAGCATGGAGGGATCTAAGGGGAAAAATGATGTCATTAAGACTTGATGTTGTCAACTTTGCCCAGCAAGCTACAATAATAATTGGCCTGGCAAGGTATGACCCCTGGTGCAATAGTGGCAGGAATGTTATGAGAGTAACCAACCACCTTATGATTGGACTTAATGATCCACTTCACAAAATGGAGCCCATACCTGATACTGATATCGGATTTAGGAACTCTGCCACAGGAGAGAGCCAAATACTATTATTTTGCTAAATAGAAATAACATTAAACCAACTCCTAATAGCTAATTGTTATGCCTATAGATTAATGCATCTCTCAACTCTCTCCAGAAAAGTTTCCTCATGTAACAGATGGTGATTAATACAGAGACCCACAACTGGCCAACATGTAGAGAATAAGAAACTGCATGTGCTTATTCCTAAGTAGGACACCTATACCAAACTTCTGTCTCCCAAGGCTCAGGAATGGTTGCAGAAGAGGGAGTGATTCTAAGAACCAGAGGTGGTGGATGACCATAAGGAAACAGAGTTTTCCAGACAGCCAGTCAATTACATATATGAACTCACAGCAATGGTAACAGAATGCACAAGACCCATGTAAGCTCAAGCCAGACAAAATCCCAGCATAGAAGTGGGAAGTGGGCAAGAAGTCCCAAGCCTAGCTGAGAAGTATTGGCAACTGATGGCTGCTTGGGAAAGAGAGTCGGTTTCTTTAAGCTTGTGGCACTGGATAGGTTAGCCAGGCTCCACACAGAAGGGCATTTGTGGATAGAAACTAGACTCGATATGCCTTTAAAAATATATATGATAGAGCTGGCTGTGGTGGTGCATGTCTT
>NW_008352270.1:4662140-4666234 GCF_000622305.1 Nannospalax galili | reverse complement strand
ACATGAAATTGGGCAGGGGTGGGTACAGATGGGGGAGAAGTCTAAATATGATCAAAACACATTTTATAAAATTCTCAAAATTTCAATAAATGGTAGTGTGGGGAGATGTAGGTCAAAGAGTGCAAAGTTGCAGTTACTAAGAATTAAGCCCAGAGAATTAATGTATGGTATGAGAACTATAAATAATATCACATGATACATTGGAAATTTGCTAGGAGTGTGAATTTAAGATACCTGTGCCCCACAGTCACAAAAAAATAACTGAAATGATAGATATGTTTGCTTGATTAACCATTCCATGGTGAATCTATTAAAAGCTCATACTCTATGTCTTATAAAAGAAAATTGTATTAAAATATCAGAGTTGTACATTTAAAAGTAAAGATATGGGGGGAGTTCAATAAAAAAGAACTTGATGCTGATTTCTTCATCTCTTTTCCTTCTATGCTGATGTTTTATCATATTTCATCCATTCTAAAATATTTGTTTTCCTTTTCCTTTTTCACATGTCTGAAATCAAGTCGTAACTTACAATTTCTTCTTATTTTCTTTGGTATTAGTGGTGCATAAATAATGGCATATCTGGGGGCTGGAGAGATGGGTTAGTGGTTAAGACAACTGGTTGCTTTTGCAGAGGACCCAGGTTCGATTCCCAGTACTCACATGATGGCTGATGATTGCCCATAACTCCAGTTCCAGAAGATCCAACACCCTCTTCTGACCTCTGCAGGCATTTCATGACACAGGTGCAGTTACATGCAGGCAATACACTCATACACATAAAATAAAAATAATAAATAAAAAATTTTAAAATGGCATATCTGAAAATGATGGCATTTTAGGAAGCCTCGGGGATTGAGTTGTGCAGGGCAGTTATCCAAGTGAGCAAACCTTATAGCTATACTCTGTGAGCACGTGTGTATGTGTGAACACACACCCGCCATGGGGTGCATGTGTCAGAGGACAACGTATAGGAATCAGTTCTTTCCTTGTACTATGTGGGTTTCAGGAATCAAATTCATGTCACTGGGCTTCTTGGCGAGCTCATTCACCTGTTGAGCCACTTTGCTGTGCCCTATTGCTCAAATCTTAATAAATCAGTTACTTCTTACCCCAAGTGTAATAAGAAAACCTTTAGTGATTATTTCAGCAAGAGAATCCAAGCAAATATTCCCTGGCTTTAATTTATCTGGCCCTGGGCAGGTCCAACCCTACAAAGCAGGCATGGTGGAAGAGACAGAAAAACGTCACCACTTGATCATATGTCAAGAGGGGATTTTCCAAAAGGAAATGAAATGTTGTTCTCAGGGGAAAAAAACATTCCATACTTGAAAGGCCCATACCATCTCAGGGGTCTACAGGATGACACTGTCTTAATTTTTTAAAATATTTTTTTATGTTTTAGAAGAAGCATTTCATCACAGCTTTTACATAATCAATAACAGTTTCCAGAGCAAAGATACATCTTCAAAATTGGCTGTACATTTCTAGGTTTACAGATGAATTATTACAGTTATACCGTATTGTACTCAGTATAAGCCCTATAAGACATAAAATTGAATGTTTTAACCTTTAAAAAAGATCTCCATTTCATTTTAAAATATACTGTTTCTTATAGAAAGACTCATTGTTTTTGCTAATTACACTGTGATGTTGGCACATGCATCTCTAATCTGTATGTATCTGATTATTTCTAGTCATAATCAGTTGCACTTGGATCCTTGGCACCTGTGTATGTCTTAATTTTTATTAAAATTCCATGAAGCAGAAAGAATTGCTGCATCCATCTCACTAATCTGAGAGTCACAGACCTGTGAACAGAGCCAAATGCTACCAGTCACGGAGTATTGCAGGAACAAGACACACCCTAAGGAAAATGAATACAAGGATGCTTATCTCCTGGGGAGATAAGCCTGAAATACCCATCAGCTACTATGAAATAAAAAGACTAAAACAGAATACAGAGCACAGTATTATGAAAATAACTAATCCTGCTTTAGTAGAAAGATGGACCCAGGATGGAATGGGAACTGACTGGGAAAGGTTTTAAAAGAAAATCTTTCATAAACTTCTGGAAAATTGTGGCCTAAGAGCTCTGGGAAACATGGTGGTGGTAAATACCACAAAGAGCCTTGTGCATGGAAAATACTTATTAAATACTTATGGAGTGACTGGAAGGGTGGATTGGATCTTGCTCAAAGACATTGTATATGTTGGGACCTGTTCTGCCCTACAGCTCTGATCATTTCAAGGGTCAGCCAAGAGCTCCATCTCACTTGCTTCCATCACTCCTGCAAAGCTCTGGTGTGCATGGCCTTTTCTTCTGAACACCAGACATTCTTCTGGCCTTTTATTTTTAACTGTTTTATTATGAACCAACTCCCAATATTAACAGAATTTTTAAAACATTTGTTTCATTTTTAGCTTTCAAAAAATTTTAGTAGGTGTCCCTGGGCCTGCATGACCCACAGGCTTCTCTCTGGGGTAAGTTGATTGCCCCCTCCATGCCTTGACTCCCCCAGCCACATTCACCCTCCCATCTCCCCCACCTGTCTCTCCTCCTAGCCTGGGACTTGTGCCATTCCTTGCTTTGATGCCCCAGACACCCGGGGAACCACCACTGCTTCCTGATCCTTTGCATCCAGACCAACCCAGTTCTTTCTGGGGTCCCCAGGAGCCCTCTAGGCCAGGTCTCACCCTCACCTCCCTCTGCTTCCCTGGGCTGCACAACCCGCCAGCTTCTTTCTTGGATGCCAGGGCTGACCTTTCGGCTTCTTAATCCTCTGCATACAGACCAACCCAGTTCCTCAGTGCAGTCCCCAGGAGACCCTGGGGCCTGTTCCCGCCCCCATATCCCTTTGGGTCTCTGGGTGGCATGGCCAACAGCTGCCCTAGACCAGCATCTTTCCTGGGCCAGGCTCCCAGGCCAGTCCAACCCCCAAATTCCTGAGGCCAAAATGTTTCCTGCAGGGATCCAGACCTTAGGAGAAAGCCTGAGAGAGCATCTGATCCTCATCTGACTTGGGCCTCTGTGGGAACTCCTGAAGACAAAAGCAATCTGGCCACTCCAATATAAAATCAAAAGAGAGAACCGGAAGCTTAGAGGAACTATAATTTCATGCCCCCAAAATAAACCACAAAGACACATAAAGTTTATAAAAAGAAGCAGCCCTAAACTTGAAGGCTTGAGTCTCACACAAGAATCAGAAACTACAAAAGAAATTCACATGTCAAAATCACAGGGAAAAAATAATAACATGAAAAACCAAAATAACATATCCCCACAAAATACCAATAGTCCTCTAGAGGAGTACAATGAGAACCCCCTAGAGATAACGCAGGACATGGAATTCAAAAGAACAATAATAAACATCATAAAAGAATTCAGTGAATTTAAAGAACACACGAAGAAATAAAAGAACTGAAGGAAGATAGGGATAAACTTCTGAATGAATTCAGAAAAGAGCTAGAAATATTGAAGACTACTCAGGCTGAAATGAAGAAGGAAGTGAAACACTCAGTAAGCCATCATTAGAGATGACAGGAGAAAGCCACACCAATAGGATGAATGAAATGGACAACAGAGTATCAAGACTGGCAGATAAAGTGGACAAACTAGACCACTCAAGCAAAGATTTTGAAAAATTTAAGAAATCACGAATCATAGGCATACAGGAAGAAGAATCCAAGATAATGGTAGGGACCAGATCTTCAACAGAATTGTAGAAGAAAATTTCCCAAAATTAAAGAAAAACATGCCCATACAAATAAGCATAAAGAACACCAAACAGACAGGATCGAAAAGAAACTCTCCATAGCACATCATAGTAAAAATTCTAAATGTACAAAACAAAGACACAATACTGAAAGCTGCAAAAGAGAAACAAGTCACATATAAGGAAAACCCATCAGGATTACAGCTGACTTTTCAGTGCAAACTATGAAAGCCAGAAGAGCCTGGACCAAAGTATCACCAGTTTTAAGTGACCACAGATGCCAACCCAGATTATTATATCCAGCCAAAATGTCCATTATACTTGAAGGAGAAAGAAAAATCTTCCGTGACATAAATAGGCTGAAGGAATTCATGTCCA
>NW_008352270.1:4660647-4661037 GCF_000622305.1 Nannospalax galili | reverse complement strand
CAAAAGAAGAGATTAGTATTCGAATTGGTAGTTCTACTGGTAAGACCACGTGATTGTCAACTTCTAAAAGTCTTCTTTGAAAAGATAAACAAGATTGACAGACCGCTAGCCCAGTTAATCAAATGAAAGAAAGAGCACCTCCAAATCAACAAAATCAGAGATGAAAGGGGAAACATCACAACAGACACCAGAAAGATACAGAACATTTTAAGGGAATACTTTAAAAACCTATATGCTACTAAATTTGGAAACATAAAAGAAATGGACGGATATCTAAAAGGCATGGGAACCACTAAAACTAAACCAAGAAGAGATTAAGAGCTTAAACAGACCCATAACACAAAAAGAAATTGAAACTGATACAAACCTCCCAACTGAAAAAGCCCAGGA
>NW_008352270.1:4658385-4659837 GCF_000622305.1 Nannospalax galili | reverse complement strand
TACAAAAGTCTGTAGCCTTTCTATATACCAATAACAAGCAATCAGAGAAAGTGTACATGGAAACACTCCCCTTCATAATAGCTGCAAAAAAAAATAAAATATCTCAGAGTAAACCTGATCAAAGACATTAAAGACCTCGACAATGAAATTTTTAAATCTTTAAAGAAAGAGATTGAGGAAGACATCAGAAGATGGAAGGACCGCCCATGCTCATGGATCGGAAGAATTAATATTGTGAAAATGACCTTCTATCAAAAGCCATTTATAAATTCAATGCAATGCCCATCAAAATCCCCATGACATTTTTTACAGAATTGGAATAAACCATCCTAAGATTCATATGGAAACACAAATGACCTCAGATAGCAAAAGCAACCCTGAACATTAAGAGCAATGCCAGGAGGATTACTATACCAGATTTTAAGCTGTATTACAGAGCTATAGTCATAAAAACAACATGATAGTGGTACAAGACAAATAGTTCAATGGTACATCATAGAAGATCCAAACACAAGTACAAGCAATTTCTGCCACCTGATATTTGACAAAAGTGCCAAGAACACACAATGGAGGAATGACAGCATCTTCAACAAAAGGTGCTGGCAAAACTGGATCTCCACCTGCAGAAGAATGAAACTAGATCCTTATCTTTCGCCTTGCACAAAAGTCATCTCCAAATGGATCAAAGACCACAATGTGAAACTGGAAATCCTGAAACTATTAGGAGAAGATATTGGCAATAACCTACAAGATATAGGTGTAGGAAAGGATTTTCTAAACTAGACGTCACTTGCTCAGGAAACAAGGGCAAGAATTAACAAAAGAAACCTTCATTCAATAAAAAGATTCTGTATATCAAAAGAAGCAACCAAGGAAGTGAAGAGAAAACACACAATATGGGAGAAAATCTTCCCCAGCAACACATCTGATAGAGGTTTAATATCCAAAATATATAACGAACTCAAAAAACAGAGAATCAAGACAAGAAGTAACCCAAATAAAAGATGGGCTAAGGAGCTGAACAGAGTTCTCAAATGAAGATGACTATGAAGTATCTTAAAAGATGTTCAGCCAGGCGTGGTGGCACACACCTTTAATCCCAGCATTTGGGAGGCAGAGGCAGGCAGATCTTTGTGAGTTCAAGGCCATCCTGGTCTACTTAGTGAGTTCCAGGATAGCTGGGTCTATAAGGAGACCCTGTCTCAAAAAAGACCCCCCCCAAAAAAAAAGATCTTCAACATCACTAATAATTAGGGAAATCCAAATTAAAGCCACTTCAAGATCTCATCTTACCCCAGTCAGACTGGCTAAGATCAAGAGAACAAATGGGGCCTGGAGAGATGGCTCAGAGGTTAAGAACACTGACTGCTCTTACAGAGGACCTGGGCTCGATTCCCAGCACCCACATGGTGGCTACAAACCATCTTTAACTCTAGTTCCAGGGGAATCCGT
>NW_008352270.1:4655884-4657271 GCF_000622305.1 Nannospalax galili | reverse complement strand
AAACAATGCCTAGCTAGTTTTGAAAACCAGAGGGAACGATATTACTCCTACAACCTACTGACAAATTATACATAGCAGATCAAGAAATTTATGTCTAGATAAGGTTTATCTGAGAACAATTGATCTTTGCCCAAGATTTATCTACATGACACACTGTAATTAAAAGTACCAGACTGGTGGAACTAACTTTCTTAGATGTTTAACAGACATAATTTGGTCAGAGGGACATAAAGGACAGTTTTTGCTCCTTGCCCTCCTAGGTTGACTAATTCCAGGGGACTATGAGCATCTCTCAAAATGTCTTGTAATTGTGGTGGGTCACCTGTCCTCTTGATCAAGGAGGCCGAGGAGACCCCACAAGATGGATCTGAACCAGTATGCAGTCTACAAAGAGGAGGGTCAACACAGAGGACTCATTTCCTCCATGCTTCCAAGCGAAGCCAGCCATGATCGAGCAGGAACTTTGACTTATCTTCACATAGGCGGAACTGATAAAAGAAAGGAGCCAGGGGCTCCTCCCAAGCCCATGTGACCCCTGAGGAACAGGTCCTCAAACGACCTTAGGAGTAAAAGTAAATTGGTTTATCTGGGCCAACTGTATGGCCTTCAACACCCAAAAGGAAAGTATAACCAAAGATTAAAGGGCCAATAAAAATTTTTAAGAGTCCATATGTATAGCTAAAGGCTATATAACAAGCAACAATGCCAGATAGGAGATACCTTCTTTTGATTTGTTGGCCAAGTGGCCAAAGGGACTCCCAGTTAGTAACCCAGCATAGGACTGGGAAAATGAACAGCAGGCCCCAATCTTATCTAAAGGAATATTGACAACTGATTGCTGCTAGATAAGGAACCGCTGACCTTCCTAAAACAAAGACATATAAATAGGCTAACTAGATTCAACAGATGGATAAGTAATGGGGAATGGCTGGGGGTGCCAACAATACAGCAGACAGTAGCAGGGATCTCAAAGTATAAGGGCTCTAGTCGGGGGAGGGAGCTATGGGAGGGTGCCATCTGGGAAGTGGGTGTACAGTTGAATAAGATGGTTTGGGATGTTCTGTGTGATACACACACACATACACACACACACTCACACAAATCAACACATTTTTTAAAATGTATTATATTTGAGGAGGAAGCATGGAAATTTATGTCATGTTAATTAGTAGAGGTGATAAACATTACCATTGAAATCTACCCTATGACTATTTGGACATACATAGGTGCCAAGGATCCAAGTACAACCGATTATGACTAGTAATAATCAGATGCACACAGATTAGAGATGCATGTGCCAACATCTCAGCATTAGTAGCAAAAACAATGAGTCTTTCTGCAAGGAACAATATATTCTAAAATGAAATGGAGATCTTTTTAAAGGTTA
>NW_008352270.1:4653019-4655140 GCF_000622305.1 Nannospalax galili | reverse complement strand
GTCGGTGCTGGGATTTGAACCTGGGCCCTTTGCAAGAGCAGTCAGTGCTCTTAACCCCTGAGCCATCTCTCCAGCCCCTTGGAAATTTTTTTTAAGTGTTTTTTTTTTTTTTTCAAATACATCGAATTTCAGAAATCTTTGTGTATCAGTCTGTGATGAGGAGATAAACATTTTTCATTTCATTTGATGGTCAAGTGGTTTTTATTTATTTTTATTTTATGTGTTTAAGTGCTTTGCCTGCATGTATGTAAATGCACCAAGTGTATGCAATGCCCATGGAGACTGGAAGAGGGTGTCAGATCCCCTGGAACTGGTGCTATGACTGTTTGGTAGCCTCCATGTGGGTGCTGAGAAACCAACTAAAGTCCTCTGCAAGAGCAGTAAGTGCATTTAATGGCTGAGCCATCTCTCTGGCCCCTTGATGATCAGGTTTTAACTCATGACAAGGAAGGGTGGCCTGCCTCACCCGTGCCCTGACATGCTTCCTTGTTCTTCTTACATCTTTTCAGGACTCTCTTTCCCAACTATGATACACCATTGCTTACCTGTACCTTTCTGATGGCCAATGTCCTTCTCGGTGGGACCTCTACCCAGTGCCAGGGCTGACAATCCCAATTTCTTTTCCAGAATTAAACCTGAGTTTCTTAATTATCTGAATATTTTGGGGGGGTTGTTTTGGGGTTTTTTTGAGACAGGGTCTCCGTATAGCCCCAGCTGGCCTAGAACTCATTATGTAGACCAGGCTGGCCTTAATCTTATAGAGATCAGTCTGCCTCTGCCTCCTGAATGCTCAGACTAAAGGTGTGCACCACCATGCCTGGCTAGAAATATCTTCTTGTCCAAACCATCTTATGTTTGTAAGTCCATCTTCAATAGCTCTTCAAATGATACAATTACTTAAACATTGGGTGTTCAGAAAGATCTGTAACTGATACTGGTGAAGTGCTACTATAGAGATTCTTAGAAACTATCAAAACTACTTAGAAATCCTTTGTGAAATAGGGAGTGTAGTCAAGTGCTGGCGGCACTCATCATAAACTACTTCTGGCGGAATGACCTTTTGTGACAGAACAGTCTGTCCCTGGCTCCTGTTTTGCTTGCACATCATAGCTCCTCAGAATGATCTGATGGCAGCAGCAGTAACTCTGCCCACCTTTCCTTCCTCCTGTGTATTGTGTAAAGGTCAGGCTCCTGAAGAACATCATCTTCAAAGATGCTCCTAGCAGTCACTCTGTCATCCTAGGTAGCATTTCTACTTGGATCAAATGTTATGTCCTTCCTTCCCATGTTACGCATTCATCACAAATCAAGAAAGCCACTTATAAATTAATGTCTCCATTCTTTTTTAAAATATTTTATTTATTATTATTTTATGTGTATGAGTGTATTGCCTGCATGTATGTGAGCATACCTGTGTTGTGTAATGCCCACAGAGGTCAGAAGAGGTTGTCGGATTCCCTGGAACTGTAGTTACAGATGTTGTCAGCCATGTAAATTGAATTTACTGCTGGGAGGCACACTTGGCTTCCAGGCCCACTGCGTCCCCCTCTTCCCGCCGTCCTTACAACCAACCAAGAAAATATTCCTCCAAACTACAGTTTGGGATTACTAACAGAGCATATTATGGCAGTGAGGGGTTACTTACAAAGAATGAGCACCCTCGGGCTGTCCTTTTTTTTTTTTTGCCCAAGATAGCAAAGCACCCTCCCCCTCTCTGGCTTCCCCTGTGTCTATCCTTAGTCCCTCCTCCTCATACAGTTAAGGCTTACTGATTGGGTGGGAGGGGTGGGGTGACTGTCTCCTGCCCCTCCCTTCCAACAGAGATTCTTGGGGTCCAACCAGTTTGAAATATGTGGGGGACAAGCTAGAGAAGACATCTATCTGTTGCTGGTCATTAGGAGGACAAGCCTATTCAACAGCCACCATGTAGGTGCTGGGATTTGAACCCAGGTCCTCTGTAAGAGTATCCAGTGCTCTTAACTGCTGAGTCATCTCTCCAGCCCAAATGTCTACTTTCTATGTATAGTAGAAATCCACATATTTTTAGCGACCTTTTAAAACCCATTAATGTGGGCCGGTAAGATGGTCAACAGGTAAAGGCACTTGCCACCAAGCCTAATG
>NW_008352270.1:4652641-4652801 GCF_000622305.1 Nannospalax galili | reverse complement strand
CTTTTTTAATCTAGAAATCTACGGAGAAGAAATAAAAAAAAACTTTAGTTATAACACTATTCAGAGGTAACTAGTATTAATACCTTCTTATTTTCTGTGTGTGTTTTTTTTTAATTCTCTAATTTGAAGACAGGTGAGGTGGTACATGCTTTCTTAAAAG